>NC_056743.1:1154186270-1154438770 GCF_019279795.1 Protopterus annectens | reverse complement strand
TGGTGAAGCATGGTGGTGGCAGTATCATGCTTCGGGATTGCTTTTCTTCAGCTGGAACTGGGGCTTTATTCAAGGTGGAAGGAATTATGAATAGTTCCAAATCCCAGTCACTTTTGGCCGAAAACCTTCAGGCATCTGCTAGAAAGCTGAAGATGAAAAGGAATTTCACCTTTCAACATGACAATGACCCCAAGCATACATCCAAATCAACAAAAGAACAGCTTCACCAGAAGAAAATTAAAGTTTTGGAATGGCCCAACCAGGGCCCAGACCCAAATCCAATAGAAAATCTTTGGGGTGACCTGAAGAGAGTTGTGCACAACAGATGCCCTTGCAATCTGACAGATTTGGAGCACTTTTGCAAGGAAGAGTGGCAAATATTGCCAAGTCAAGATGTGCCATGCTGATGGTCTTTCTTGGGTAGGAGTCTGAATGCTGTAATTAAATCAAAAGGTACTTTCAAAGTATTAGTTTAAGGGTGTGCACACTTATGCAACCAGCTTATTGTACATTTTTCCCCTAACTGTTTGTTTTTCAAATGAATTGTACAGGTTATAGGTCACATTAAAGGTGGGAAAAGTTTTCAAATGATTTATTGTGGTCTCATATCACAAAAACCTGGCATTTTAACAGGGGTGTATATACTTTTTAAATCCATTGTATATGCTTAGCTATAACACTAAAATTAGGGCCCTTTTGAGGACAATACACATGATATCTAATCTTTTCTCGTAGCCCCTTGTTTTTTCCAATATAAAATGAGCTACATACTACAGATTGTGAAGGTAAAAACTATATTCTGTGTGTTACCGGTTGCTGTTGCCAAAAATCTGTACACTCTTCCACTGAGTGGGAGAAAGTCACACTTCCACCAATGTATTCGCAGTCTGGATATGCATGGCACTCAACAGTCCCAAAATTGCCTGTTACAGTGGACTGCATCTTTGTATCATTCGGGTAACATAACCTATGCTTCAAAGACTTCTAAGTGGTGGATACTACCCGACAGAGTGCTTTGCCTGAGAACATCGTCACTGAAACTGAGGCAGCCACAGTAGTTCATAGGAAGATTACACCTTGGATTAGGACAGGTTTTTCTGACTACATTAACCCTTTCCACAAGGGTGGACAAACCCAAATATATAGAATGCTCACACAGTCGTGGAAGAAAACAGTCAAGAGGAAGGGAACCACCAAACACTTAAGATGATGTGAAGTCCTTAAACAACGTTTAATTTGGAACATTTCTAGTAGGGAATTGTCTGAATTAGAATTATGTAAATTAAAGGTTTGACCTTTATTCTCTCACAACAGGCAGACTTAGCTGACACCATTACTGAATTACGGATGTTTGTTAGGAATTTAATGTTTAAATTTGTAAGTAGTGATTCAAGAGAGATAGAGGGTTACTTTGTTCAAAAGACAAAAATACATCTGCACCACAGAATCCTCCTGTTGTTGAAGCATTCGTCTGCCTATGTGAAGAGGGCATTTAAAAATTGATCAAAACAGGAAGAAATGTTTTTCTAATCTGACAATTACCAAGAGACGGGTACTATATGAGCTGCAGTTAGACCCTGCTATAATAATCTGCCCTGCTGATAAGGGCGGTTCTGTAGCAATACTGGACAGGGCATTCTATTTTGATTTGATGTCTAGTATATCAAAATATACGGATACATATAAAGTTATTACTAAAGCTGATATTATCACTATGATGGAACAAATAGGATGTGCATCGGCTTTTCCCAGTTAGGGATTGCCACAGCAGAACTCTGGTCTGCTAATGACTGGCAGTAGATTTTTACGGTGCCGAGGTGCCAGCTCGACGCCCAACCTCCAAAGAAGGCACGCCCATTTACACATGTCTTTCGAACACCACTCGACCGCGGAGAGGACATGCAGACTCCACACAGAAGGCGCTCCAGCCGAGTGTGCATTAAATGACTGTAAAGAGTAATATTACAGAGGAATTGTTTAGGTATTTGTATGTAGAGACTCCTTTGGTTCCTATTTTACTTGGAATGCAGAAAATACACAAGCATCCTTCACTACCGCCATTCTACGATGGTGGCAGATGGTGCACAAGAGCCTAACAAATTTTTCATCTTGAGACTAGGGATAGTCATGAGATTGGCCCTTGTTATATGGTAACACCGGATGTTACATAGTTATTTACTGTCATTCCCAATGAACAAGGGGTTGGATTAGTTAGACAATGGGAGCACACATGAAAGAGTTTACTGATTTTGCATGTTTTCTTTTAGACAGACTCCTGGACTTTAATGTGTTCATATTTGACTGTGTCTTATTTACAAACTGCTGGCATAGCTATGGGCACTTCTGCCAATAGCTACACCAACATGGTAATGGCAAAGTGGGAATTAGCCAATGTATTAGGGCCCCAAGAGTATGCCCAGTACATCTGGTTCTATCGGCAGTTCGTCAACAATGTATATTTACTGTGGAGGGGTAGTTAAACAGATTTACTGACCATTTACATCAGAGTAGTTGGTTCCTTAGATTTACTATGCACTGCTCAGCTAGCATAAACTTTTTAGATGTTCAGGTAACAAAAAAGGATAGAATGGTAAAATTTCCACCAATCTGTATAGAAAGCCATGCCATCAGGTAGCTGTACTATCATTTGAGTACACATCCCCTTCATATCTTTGGGACTATAGTAAAAGGTCAGGCATTGAGAGCCTCTAGATTGCATGTGAACGATAATGAATTAAAAAAAAAATGTTTGGTCAAAATACATCATGATCTCCTTAGCAGGGGATATGATGAAAAGAAAATTTCCAGAGGGATCAGTACTACCCATGTTTTGAGAAGCAGGCCAGCTAGACCCCATTTCTCATCTCCCTGTAGATATAATGAAGGTAAACGAATGGAGCAACCAGACAAGTTAACTGTCCCTCTTGTATACAGCAATGATATACAATCATTCCTAGAAATAAAAAGTCAAGAAACACAGGTACTGGAGCGAAACAAGGCTGTTAGAATTCAAAATCATCCAATCCACAATAAAACAATGCAGTCCGCATCAACTGTTTTATTCGAAAATCATGAAAAACAGTGGTTAAGTGCTTTCACCCAACAGGGCTTCATCAGACCATAAATACTCACTTAAAAAACTACTTGTTTATACAAGAAAAAAGGCCAACCAAGACCACCAAGATTACTTAAAGTGACAAACATCCCTCTCAGTAAAGACAAACATACAAAATACATATAAAAACATATAACCCAAAGGGATATATCCAACCCAAATAAATAAAACATATAAAATGCGCAGAAAAAAATGCATGATAAGTAAATATATATGACTCCCTCTCTCTACATACACACATAATATATCAACAAACTCAAATATACAAGTCCCTAAGCATGTGTATGAATAAAAATAAAAAACCCACTCAAAAGCTCCTGAGCCCTCTGAACTTTAGAAAGGGCTTGAGGGGTACCTTGTCGTTGAGACCTGGGTATTGGTCCGCTCTAAATTTGATGATCCATCTAGCTTCCTGCATTTCAGTCTGATTCCTAATACCCAAACCTCTAGGGTTAGAAGACACTAACTCAATAGCTCCAAAAACACATTGATATCATGTTCTCCTAAAACAGGATTAGAAAGTGCATTAACAGTGGATCTTATCCTAATCTGATATAGATGCTCACTTATCCTGTCCCTAAACTTTCTGTCCGTCTTGCCAACATAGATTTTGCCAACATAGATTTTGCCATTTTTGCTGTAGTCTATCGACTACAGAAATCAGTTTGACGACACAATTCTGGATATGCCATTTGCCAAAGTATGCAAACAATCCCAGAAGATTTAGACTCTTTGCAAGGCAATTATTCCACAAGTGTTTACACCCCTCAGAAGACAAAGTAGAATGTTCCTAGGAGCCACATCTTCAAGATGTCAGAGGAGGGGATGACAGCACAAGGGAACTGGTCCTGTTCACACTACAATGTACTTAGAGACAGGGCCTGTATGGTAGAGAGATGTCTATGACAGAGTCTATTTATACTAAAGTATGAGACACAACTGTTTATCACAAGGGATATATCTTTTTAAATACTTTTGACAGCTGCACAAAATGCAATAACTATAATATGGAATATTGATGTACTAATGATACAGCTGATGAATGAATTACTTCACATGGAGAATGTACTGCAATGAAAGGTAAACATATGGTTGCCTCTGGTGCTCTACAAATACAGAATTCAAGAATTATGCCTATCTTAAAGAAAAAGGGTCAAGCCGATTATACTTCTTATAAAAGAAAGGGCAGGAGTAGGCTTGAACGGACAAAAATAAAACAGTAAAGATCTGTAGTATGACAGTTTGTAGGTGTCATGCTCACCAAAAATAAGAGAAATGGAAAAGTTTAGGATTATCCCACATAGTACTTTGCCTATAATTTGATATTTGCTTGTGAAATGGTTTACTTAGGCAGTAATGTGAAGTGAAGTTTGACTACGCATCCAATGTTTATAAAAGAGGTCTTTAAAATGTGTCAATACAACATGGTTCAAAAGATAAATATAGTGATTTATGTACTTTGCAATGGTTATTAATATGGGTCTGTCATAAGCACTACTACAGATGCAACCTTTTATAAAAACAAGAGGGAAACGTACTACTGTCAACTTTAATGAAAGATATTTTGGGGATTTCAAACAAATTTGATGAAACAGAATTTTAACTAGCATTTTTTTCCCCTTTGTGATATAAATACAAGGCTTTTTGTGGGGAAAATGAGAATTGTCATTTAAGGGATTAAAAAATTTGCAATGCTCTCAGAAAATACATTCCTTTTATTCACATTAACCACTAAATCCTTAATGTCTTTTATGTAATAGGGTTTTTTATGTAATGCAGCTTTAAGTGTCATATATGGAGAGACATTGATAACGTTGAATGACATTACGTGAACCAATAACGGCCAAAAGTGAAAATTCTGAGGAGACTGTGGTACAGCAGAGGCTGGTGTTTTCCCCCTTTCCGCAATATTGTGGGATCGCAAAGTTGATATATACAATTAGCAGTGGGCGAGGGGATGAGGGGTGCAGGAAGACTTGCCTCCACCCCCACAGAATGTGAGCCAAGATTTTCAGAAGCATGCGTTTCGACCTTTTGTGGGTGATGTAATGTATTTGGCATTTTAATTGCTCAGCATTACAAATGTATTCCCATATCTGTGCCCTTGAATATTTTTGGCCAACAGTACATTCTTTACTAAATGACTTTTCATGGCCCTTTTCCGGCCATCAGTATATCCACTGAACTCATTCACATTAACGGGTTTTCCTCCTGATATCTTATTCTGTGATGACACAGAACTCATACAAAAGAAGTTTTTATTCTGTGTTTGACAGTCAAAATTCATGTAGTTTGAATTCTATTCTCTCGTGAAAAATACATCTACAAATAGAAGGCACTATAAAAACAAATAAAATATTTGCTTTAGGGAGGTTGCCCCCTGCACCTCCCATACCTCTTGCTAACTTAAATATATCAACTTCACAAATGCACAATGTTGGAGGAAAAGTAAAACCTCCCTATCCACTGGTATTCAGCAGTTGCTGACAAATACTGACTTCTACCAACTCTGTTCAAAATGTATTACAATGGACCACTTTAGTTCAAATGCAATGCATTCAGAGTGTCCTTTAAGCAACCAGAGTACCCCTTATTCCTTATGCATTGTCTGACTAACCCCACTTGATGTCTCTCCAACAGTGGGATGCAAAGAACCTATGCAGACTCTCAGCATTAGTCAGCTATTATCTTCAATCACCACCAACAGTCTTGCCAGTCTAGTCCATTGGTTTGTATCCAAGGTGATGGTACTCTGCATAGAGAAAGTGACAACAGTCATCATGTAAAGAAGTTCTATGTACCATTATGAACTCTGACGGTTTCTGATATTCTGAGTGTTGCAAATTTATCATCAAGATGTATTATCACTACATGGGTCAACAACAGAAATAAATCATTTAGTAACCGATAATCACATGTGATTAGACATGGTAACCAAATGTAATGTACAGTGATCAGACATGGTAACCAAATGTAATGTATACAGGTCGGACATAACCAACTACTGCTGCTTGATGCTACGAGTCTAAACAAGCAACTGCACTCCCTGGAAGCACTCCTCACTTTGGAAAATGCAGACATCTGTGCAGACACCAAAACGTGGTTCAAAGACACAAAGCACCCCAGTTGTGCAGGGCTACAATGCCTTCCATATGTTTAGACCACAAAGTGAGCATGAAAGAACCAAACGAGGTGGTGTATCCATCTTCATTAAGAAGTATACCTCTAGACTGGTACAACAGTATGACTCTCAAGCTACTCCATGTCTAACTACAGGCATACCCCCTACCACATCATAGCTAGCTATAGGCCCGCAACCACAAAACAGGAAAAGCATACCTAGACTTCCTGGAGTAATTTGCCATACAGACCAACACATTACTCACGGGTTATTAACCATCCTACCATCGACTGGGAAACATACACTACCACAAACATGCTGTCTCAGAAGTTCTTGGACTTTGTAAATGCAAATGCTCTGAAACAGTGAGTCAGCACACCCACAACAGGCTCAAATCTCCTGGACACTGTACTTACCAATATGGGAGAGCATTGTACCCCCTCTCTCATGTAAGATCGGACCATAAATCAGTCTCGTTCAATTTAATTATAAGGCGAGATACTCCAAGATCAAAAATGCTTTCAAAGACAAATTACCGCCTACTAAATGATGGTACAAGCTGTTTCAAAGCCCCCCTCAAACGCAGAAAACACGGACTCCTGTCCAGCCACTTAAGCAGTTGTATAGAGCCGGTTGTACCGGAGTAAAACCAGGTCTTGCTGAAAACGACAAGCCACCCAGGTGGACCCCTAGGATAAACAGGTGATACATCAAAAGAAAGAAACTAGTGTCCAGGAACAAGAGACAACTGGCTCAGCAGAGGAAGAAATCCTTTTCTAGCATAAAACAAACAAATGAGATCTTGTCAAGTCCTCCAAATCTAACTACAGAGCAAAAATAGCCTCCTTAGCAAAGGACAATCACAAGGCATTCATTAACTACGTTCAAAAATGTAAAAGGGAATACCCAGCCATGCACTGAACTGGTTGTGGATGGCACTACCCATATTCAACCTGGGGCAATAGCCAACCTGCTGACAGATTTGGAGAAAACTTCACCCCTGTCCCCTCCAGTCAGCCCTCCCCCCAAAGTATACCAGTCACCATTCCTCAGCCTATTAATGCAAGAGAGCAGGTCATCTCAGAGCTCTCAAAGGCCAAAAAATGGCATTAATGGGACCATACAACATGCTGGGTTGCCTTATAAACAATTTAAAACATGGCCTAGCACAACCACTTGGATTCCTGTTTAACCACAGCCTGCAAACTATGTTCCAGTGGAATAGAGGACATCAACCATAATCAATCTGCACAAAGGAGGACCATCAACTGACCCTGGGAATTACAGGCCCATAAGCTTGGCTAGCGTTATCTGCAAGGTCCACAATGATTCTTTGCACGACCTTATTAACAAGAACATAGATAATCTCTAAACTCTGGATCCAACCCAGTTCAGATTCATTAAAGGTAGATCATGCCTGTTAAACATGGTTGATTTCTTTGACAAAGTCATCAAGGTCCTGGACAAGGGAAAGAGTGCATACCTCCTATATTGACCTAGCCAAAGCATTTGACACATTCCCCCACTCAGGTATCAGAGAGAAAATCTCCCAATTGGGAAATAACCCCTTCACTACCAGATGGGTACCTACACTACAAATGGGTAGCCAACTATACTGTCAAAGTGGGCGACTTCACCTCTAGGTGTTCTCCGACTGTGGCAGTGCTTGTTTTTATTAGTTTTCTGTTACAGTTTGCACATTTTTTGTTACTTGTTTAATATAAAACCAAACTATATGGGAGGGAATATGCCCCCCTTATATACATTATATACTTACTATCAAAAGCTCGAAACTTACAACCATGAACGGTGGTTTCCACAACGCATATCCTCAACTCATAAATATCAACAAGGTCCAAACATCGATGCAGCCACATCGACAACGTTCTGTCGATATTAATGTTGGCAGCTGCCATTGCCAACCATGCTTCGTGTCCCTCCCTTGTGTACGTCCTTAACAGACGCACACATTCACGTCGGCATTCCGACTGTCGCTACCATGTTCGAGGAGGAACCTGTCGTGTAACTAAATTTCAACATTTTGACTGTAAACCATATTTTACACACTCTCACACTCACTAACTGCAGGATCGCACTGGGGAAAGGGCATATACCTTCTTTATCAAGGCTTGTTCTCTACAAATATTTCAATCTGTACATGATTTATAGGTCCTGTGTTACACGCATCAATCTAGCATATTAGAGAAGGAAAAGTATCAAAGTACTATAGGATTTGGACTGAAGTGCCTGTTGATATGAGTCTTCCTAAAAATTTGCATTACTTCATAAGCGATGGCATTGCACGAGTGCTTTGTAGCAAACTGGAATAGTAATGGCTATGGCATGTACAGAAGTGCCTACTGCTATGTAAGTGAGTTTCGTTTTTGATATGGGTAGGTTGGAAGTTTGTCTAACAGTGTATTAAAAAGCTACTACTACTCGACTGATAAAGTTCATGAATAAGGTTTACTATATTGGTGTTTGGTGTTGTTAGCAAGAACAGATATGCAAGGGAGGACTAGAGTTAAGTGGCTTACACTGGCTCAGCAATCCTGGTGACTGCTCCTGTACAAGCAAACATCCACAAGTGGACAATGGCTGTAATACTTGTAGTCACTGGCTGACAATCCCAAGCCAGTGATGGTAGATCTTAGGGGGCTTGTGTGAGTGAGCTAGTCACACACATATACCCTGGAAGTGTACGACAACCACATGATGATATGGGCACCGATGTGTGCCACCAGGGAGTGGAGTTAAGGACATTAAGAGAAAACCCAATGGCCATTTGCAGGACCGTTCTGCAACTGGTACTGGAATGAAGAGAGTAAAAAATCTTAGTGCAGAAAATACTACTCAATGAAACCCCTTAAACCTTTTGCTTTACTGTGTCAAAATGAAGGTTAGTGGAAGAATATTAAACAAATATCAGGAACTACATATGCACCACATAGCTCATTCAAAATAATTCAACTACCATCCAAGCACAAAAGACTCACCTGATTGTACATTTTTGAAAAAAGCTCACAGAGTATCAGGATTTGGACATACATTCATAACCTTGGAATGAAATCTCTAGATTTCTCTAGATTCAGGAATGTTGGCAGATTTTCCTACAGTAACATATGTTTTGACTAAATGGATCAGTTACCAGGAGGTAGGCTGACAATGATTTTAAGAGTTGCATATATCTGCACAAACTGGAATTGCACAATGGAAAACCTGGTGGAACCTTTGTAAAAATGTTGCAACTGCTAATTAAGGTCACAGTTCAACATCAGCCTATCCTGAAGTAGACGAGTGGTGTGCTAATAATGACTAGGTTGTACATCCTATCAGAATATCATCAAGAAGCTAATAAATCCTGAACACTATGAATGCTGACATGCCAAAGCCAGTACTGGAAAGCAACAACATTAAAATACAGTAACAGCAAAATAAGTGAATTCATTTTCAAGATAAATAATGCAGGGGTCGTAACAGTTCCTCCACCCCTACCCTTCACCCTATCCTATACATTACCTAATGAAAAACAAATACTTTCCCTAAAAGTATTAGTACTCAAAAAAGTGTGTCTGGCATTATTGTTGCTAATTGCAAAAGATCATAAGATGTTACTAGGCCAATGACCGTAGGGCCCTTACAAGCCTAGCCAAGTTTAACACTTATTTCAAAGATCACCACCTATCACCCCTCTCCAAGAGGGATATGGGTGGAACCCTTGGGGTGAACCTAGGGTTCTATTTGCTTTCATTTTGTGACTAGCCGAGTTTTGACCATTTTTACATTAGCTGAAATTGCGATCAGTTGTGTTGTCCTTTGGCCATTTTTTTTTTTTTTGGTTAGAAATGCATTTAGAATGCAAGTTGCTGCAGTTTTCATTCGCAAGTAAATACACACACACACACACACACACACACATGTACCTCCACCACATATACAAGTGCACACACACTCCACAAAAAAATCTCTCAAGTTCATGTTAAAATTTGTTCATGTTTACATTTACCTGGATCTCTGCTACTTTCTTTGTTGTAGAGTGAGCTTCACATGATAATGCCCAACACTAGTCTAGCTCTCTGTCTGGTGTACTAACTTCACATACCCAGACCTCACTGCCCAGTACACACTTTCTGGGCAGTGAGGTCTGGGTATGTGAAGTTAGTACACCAGACAGAGAGCTAGACTGGTGTTGGGCATTATACCGCCTTTCAGTGGTCTCTCTACACCCCCCTTCCCCAAGTAACATCAGACTAAGCCTAATACAATTCTGAAGTGAGAATATGGGTGGGCTTGCTTCTACAAAGGGAATGCAAAGTGGCTTGTCTCCTACAAAAAAATACTTGCTTGGGAGTAGCTAGAATAAATGCATTCTTATAACGTGTACTTGAGCTGTAACTTAGGTGCTTCTGTGACTAGGCTAGTGTGACGTGTCCTGTACACAACATTGAAACCATGTGCGTATTACTATATTTCATTAACATATGCAACCAGTACCATTTCACAGTGAAGTGCAGGGGCAATGCATTTCACTGCATTGTCTGCTAAAGCTGTTAGGAAACTTACTGCTGTATTTTTTTGTTTCCTAAGGTAACAAAGCAAGAGTATAAACAGCTGAGCTAATTCGGCTTTAACAAGCAAATTTAAAATTATGCTGAAGACCCAATCAGCACCAAGCTAACAGATATCTTAAAACTCTGCTACTTTGGTGCAGAGCAATTACCCAATTGTTTTCTGAAAATTAATAGAGATGCAGTTCTTTGTAGATGGAGGAGTTGACTCTGTAGATGGATGATTACAAAACACTTTTTGCTTTTATATGGCATTTCTTAGCATTACTAAAATGTTTTTGTCAGATATTTCAGCTTGGCTGTCCAGTATGTTAGATACTACTTCATGTGCGATGTGTGGGAAATGCTTGTTTTGATGCATTATGTCGCAGTGGTGGTACTGCGGTAGCATTGTCGCCTCACAGTAAGTTGCTGTCCGGTTAGATTCTCAGCTAGAGCGTTTTCTGCGTGGAGATATGCGTGAATGGGCGTACCTTCGTTGAAGGTTGTGTCAGGGCTGGTAACTCGACACGTAAAAATCAACTACCAATCATTACCGGACCGGAGTCCCACTGTGGCGACCCCTAACCAGGAAAAGCCGAAAGACACAAACAAACAGACAAACAAACATGTTGGGTACCAGAAAAATAATGAACACTGCAAGTATTACAAGGTTGTTTTTTCCAAGAATGTTTTAGTCATTACACTGATGTTTTCACTATTGTGTTCTATATTTTAGCATGCTTATTTTGCAGCCCTATCTTATGACAGAGACAGTGAATGACTACCTTGTTTATTTAACATCCGTTAAGTAAATGGATTGATGCTTATAGACCAGTTTCAGCCAAGACTCACGGCATAAGCAAACAAAACCATAAATGATGTGACTGAGCATGCATGAGAAAAATAAGCAATACTGATGGGAATGTATTAAGACACAGACAATAAAATACTTCTCTCCATATGAATCTTTAAACAACTAAACTGTTCAAGTAAAAATATTACTGAATTAAAATCAAAATTAAGCAACTATACGCCAACGTACTCACAATGAAATGTGTGAAAATCAGGCAGAGAAACAGAGAACAAACCTGTTCAAGCAAGATGCAATTCTTATGAACAGAAATACCAGACCAAGCCAAAGAGATGAACAAACATGGATTAAATAAATAAATAAATAAAATAAAGACTAATTTTAATATACAGGTTTCCTGACCGGGTAAATGAACTGGTCCACTGCAATGCTTTTCAGCTACGATAAGGACAGCTTGGGTATATGCAACACATGTATGGTGAGTTTAGAATAGTCTATCACCAGCTCTGCTGGAAGGTCACTTCTAAATTACTTAGTAAAAATGTCCATATAGGAACAGCATTCAGATTCCACAGAGACATAGAGGTCAGTAATGAAACCCTACTGCTGGAGCTGTGAGGCAGAAACTAACAAAAAGTTGCACCGCACTGATCCCCATTGTGTATTGACAGTCTAAACCCAGGTTAAAGTAAATAATTTAAAAGAGAAATTGGCACTCAAATCAAAGGACATGACAGAGTACAGAACAAGCAAGATAGAAGATAATCAAGGAAGGCTGGATATATGAAGCATGTTTGATTTAAGAAAGGTAATTAAGAGTTTAAATTAGAAACTACATTTAATAATTTTCAGTACCCACAATATCCATTTATTTACAGAGGGATCCAAAATCTAATGAGCAGTGGGAATGAGAGACTCCAGTCTACTGCTAGGAGAGAAAAAAAAATTGTAACAGTCAAAACAGATACAGTGAATAAAGCACAATAAATTAAGGAAAACCGCAGATCAAGACATGGGTCTGTACTAAATTGGTGAAATGGCATTACAGCGAATGCTGTTTCATCAATTCATGTAGCCGAAGTCTGAAAATAGCGAAGGCTCAGGCCTGAACCGTAGCATTGCTCTTTAATCCACTGTGGTGTGATCTCGTGAGTTGGTATATTTAGTTGGGGGGGGTGTGGAGGCACAGCCACCCACATTGGGGGTGTCCCCACTTAGTTGTGTTTTAAATTATGTGCATGTTTAGTGCTAGCAATTTCTTTTCTAGGAAAAGAAATCACTGTTCGTGCTTTAGTGCGTTCGGTCTTTATGTGTCGCTGAAGAGGAGTTTGATGTAAAGCCTCTTCGCAATTTTAATATAGACCTTTTTATACATTTTAGTCAATCACAGGAAAATGTACAATAACTGGTTTTGTCACCAATTTAATTTTAATTTGTGGCATCCTCTTTCCCTAGCCATCAAGTAATCCATTTGAACTACACAATTCTTTCTCCGCCTTTCCTGCCTCCTCCTATTTGCCAGCTTTTCTCTACCTCTTAATCTCAATTTACTGTATTCAGTCTGCAGGGCAATGTTACATTTACCACTGATAAATACTGGTGTTCTCAGGCTCACAAAGAAAAAAAAAAAGCCAATTAAAACATTTGAGGCATGCGCTGCGTTTTCAAGTGGAAAAGTAATAAAAAATCAATGGACACAAGTCAAATAAACAAAAAATGTGCTTCTATGTTCATCAAGTAAAGACTGAATATTTTCTTTTTTCCATTAAAAAAAAAAACATTATGAATACCATGAACTTGTAAATATAGGTTGTTGCAGCTCATACCCCCCACCCCCCAAAAAAGCTTTAAATGCCATGCCCTACTGCATATCTGTAGTGCCATCTGAAATGTCTAGTAGAGTCATTTTGCAAAACTGTCTACTATGCACTGCCTCAACTACTGATATCCATGCATCCTCAAGCTGGTTCAGTGTTAAAAGCCACAAAACCCTCACTTTTAGTTGAGGCCTCCCTCACAGAGAATGTGTTGTACAGTAGCCAGTGAACTCAAGACTGCCATGACTTATACCCCAACAAATTCATAAAGTTCATAGGCATCTACAAGGCTAATAGCCCGGGAGCCTTTACAAGCTTAGCCCAAAGGATTACCCTGGCATCGTGCCACCCAACCTTAATTCCCAGTGTCTCTGTCGAGTAGAGCCAATGGAGTGATCCCCAGGGTGAATTTTCTATTTCTCATCCACATTTCTCTTGAAGAGGGCCAGTGAGGTGCTCTGTTTTGACATGTATGGGAAGTCTATTCCATAGCATGGGCAGTCTCTGGGTTATGAACCTGTCCCTCCAGCATGTTCTGTTGATTGTGGTAATGAGGTCTCTGCAGCATGTGGTGTGGAGGGATTGGATTTCTTTAGATGTAGCATTTCTAACAGAGCTGGGTCAGACATGGCTTTGTAAGTCAAGCAGAGATCGCCTCTAAGTAGGTGATGTGAGACAGAAACACAGGATGAATACTCACACGGACTACATAACAGAACCACCTTCATGTTTATTCTAGTATGCCTGGCTGCACTCACTGTTGCTTTTCTTATTTTGAAGAGTTTCAGAACAGTGTTGGGGCAGTTAGCAGTATTCTACTCATCTTCTCTTTACCAGGATAATTCCACTCTT
Organism: Protopterus annectens; assembly: GCF_019279795.1. Lineage (NCBI taxonomy): Eukaryota > Metazoa > Chordata > Ceratodontiformes > Protopteridae > Protopterus > Protopterus annectens. The sequence goes on along the minus strand of NC_056743.1, from coordinate 1,154,424,504 downwards.
TTTTGTAGTAAAATATTAGAACATTTCCTGTGTCACTTAAGAAATACAACTATCACAGGTAGGACTACCTCAGTCAGGTGCAAAGCAGAATCAATCAGCATCACCTTAAATTATTATTACTATCAACTCAAGACATTTGACGGAATAAGAGAATGTGGATTAATATAGATTTTTTGAAGTAAAAAGTCCCAAATTGCAATTACTATCTACATTTGTTAAGTGTAATTTGTCACCTTTTTCTAACAGTCAACTGTTTTAAGAGGGAGAATGCTAAAATTTGAGTCAAAAGCAAGGGTAGTTGGTTGGCGGCATGCCTCTCCACCTTTTTGCAGGAGGGTTTTGTATTAGAACATTACCCCACCAGATGCGCAGTAGCAAGGACCGCCCACACCCCGCCCACCACTCTATGCATAACGTTTACTTTTAGAAGTGCTTTGAATAAACATAGTTTGCAAAATGAATATGCAAAGCATTGAAATTATTTCAATACAAACCCTTTTCTCCCTTATTTGCTAGTACCGGGATTGTGACATGACAGCAGTCCCATGGCTCTCAATCATCCTGAATTAACCGGGAACACCAGTTTTTAAGCTGAATCAGCTTACCTTCCCCGAGTGCCCAATTTCGGTGAAAGTACTCCCGGATTTGCAGTAAAGCAAGCTCTATTCTAGCTGGAGAAATTTCAGCCAATCAGAGCGTTGCTTTACTGCCCTGTTTTGCATGTAGCGGCTGTGGCAGACCTGGTGCATTTCAAGTTCTCAATTAGGTTCGCTTAGTCCGCATATCAAGGCAGCAGGAGCTGCAGCAATGGTGGCATTACTATTCGGTCGAATTGAGAGGTCAAGAGAAAAAGTTTGCAACGTTCGTTTGCCGATGGAGAGATGAGAGATTAAGGGAAGCCATGGATCCATCCCAAGCTTGAGAGGAGATGAGTTCAGCCCCAGGTCGACGGACACAGAGTAAATTATTCCCAGGAGGTCTGTGGCTCGAGTTCCTGGTCCGGTTCTGCTGAACTAAGATTTACCCCCCCCAAGGTAAGTCTAGTATGCACTGTTTTCCAATAGACTCTAAAATGACAGCACAGAACAAGACATACAAGCTGATAATAGTGAAAGGAGCATGTTCAGAATTTTGCAAAATGTAAAGATTTTTGCTTTATATTTTTGGTCATTTCCTCATAAAATGTGTGCTTTTCAGACAAATCACTGAACAACAACAGACATTAAGATTCGGACTTCATAGCCTTCAGAAAAATCCATACCAACACAAAGCCTTATGTTCTATCAACTTTCTTTGTAGAAGAGCAGTGATGTAAAATCTGACTGTCTGCATGTCCTCCCTGTGGTCGCGTGGGTTTCCTCCGGGTGCTCCAGTTTCCTACCACATCCCAAAGACATGCTGTAGGTGGACTGGACACTCTAAATTGGCCCTAGGTGTGAGTGTGTGCCTTCTGTGGAAGGTTGGGTGCCGGGCTGGCAACTCGACACCGTAAAGCTCCACTGCCAATCATGAGTGGACAGGTGATCCGCTGTGGTGACCGCTAACTGGGAAAAGCCAGAAGAAGATCGGTCTTTGTTCAGAACTTCTGCTAAGAGACTGAGAGGCAGTGAGGCAGGTGCGAACGAAACACAGTGAAGTATTTCTAACAGCATCTTAACTCTTCCAAAAAAGAAAATGTAACAATCTACTATATATAAACAGCACATCCTACCTCCCCAGAAAAATGCATGTGAACTTGTGAAAACCTGACACTGTTTAACGTTGCAACAGCACAGAGACTGAAACAGGCTTATCTTAAATAGCTGTCGGCAACCACACCTCTCAACTGCACAGATTTGTGCAGAATGTCCAGATTTTTGCCTAGTATTTTTGTTTCACTTTTCATAAAATTGTGGGGTTTTGTCAGTCCAGTCTTTAATGATTTGCCACTAAAGTCAGAAGATAATGACAGACATTTGAGATTCAGACTTCATACCTTTCAGAAAATGCATGCCAATCCAAAATCTGTTATTCTATCAACCTTTGAAGTAATATTTAAAAAGTGTTCCCATTTTTGGGCCTATGTCTCACATCTGTGCCTTTCTCCAGATTTCTTGCTCTAAAAGGTCAAGAGGTATGATTACTGCTCCTGGTGTCTATAAAAAAAATAGTAACAAGGCAAAAGGCGGAGACGAGATATGAATGTATGTGTGTGCATTTCAGGCTTCATACCTTTCAGAAAGGTTATGCTACTGAAAAACCTGTTATTCTAGCAACTTTCTAAGTTTGTATGAGCAATATTGGAACGTAATGTGCTGGGCATATCTTTCAACTGTACAGATTTTGCAGCATGTCGACTTTTTTTCTCATATTTAGTCCATTTTTCATAAAACTGTGGCTTTCTGATGGCAAATAATTAATGTTTGAAGTTAAGACAATGAGACATTTGCGTTTCAGGCTTCATACTTTCAGAAAAGTTATGCTACTGCAAAACCTGTTATTCTAGCAACTTTCTGCGTTTGTATGAACAATTCTGGAATGTAGTGTGCTGGGCAGGGGGCATGTCTCAACTGTACAGATTTTCACAGCAAGTCTTACATTTTGTTTTCTATTTTTTCTACTTTGAACATATCTATGCATAAAATTCTCTAATAAAAAAAATGCTTAAAATGATGTCTGTGTAACTGAACGTGTGGGCGTGTCCATGGATGCACTTATTTAAATATGCATATCTTATGTTAATTAGTTGTCCCTGAACTGGTCCTTTGTCCGTGAATGTCCCTGATTTTAAGGTCTTCTGTCCCTGATTTTCTAATCTGGAGGTTGAGAGGTATGAGAAGTCCAATTTCCAGTGATCAAAAGTTTTGATATGTTATATTACTTATTCAAATGAACACAGAATATGCTGCATTTATAAACCATATTACACTATTAGACTTAAAATTACAATTCTTTAAAGCGTGACAGGTGCGAACACATAATATGCTGCATGCATGCAAACTATAACAGGTATTTTCCGTTAAACCCCTACCACGCGTATTGCTTTCCCCAGGGCTTCCTATCAGCATCACGCTCGGTCTGTCATGGACCTTTAATTAAACTAGTTTAGTTAGGCTGCCCACTGCCCAACAAAATATGTTCTGTTTTGGTGCCCTTCCACACAGCCCCAAAAAGGAATACTTTTGCCCGGGCTATAACGCAGTTAATGATAGCATTCTTAGCTGTCTGCCTTCCCTATTTAAAAAAGTGGAAAAGTACTTCCATATACCTCCCAACTATATTGTAAGGTTATGTTTCAACTCTTTTCGTATTGCCATAGTATCTTAAATGTTTAAAGTGGAAAACTTTTAATTACAGCACAAAACACCCCAGCGACAGTGCAAAGTAATGTGCATAGCTTTCATACCAAAACAAAGCTTCCTTTTTACTTAACTTGGCAACTTCGTATCTTATTATTGTATTTTTAAGTCCTAACGATTGACGACTGCGAATACTGGAAACTCGGAAAATACTCTCTTCAAAGAATTTAGCACTATAATTGCCCAAATCGGAACTCCCCTGTATAATGAGACTGGTGACAACAACTGGGTGGCTCCCCGTTTCCTTGCAAAGCTAAAACACCTATTTGTAGAGCCGCTTATAACAAACACGATTTCACGTATACAGCTGTGAAATAAGTTGCAGCTGTACTCGGGCCTGGTGTGTCAGAGATGCAAACAATAGTTGTGAGCTGGAGCGAAGCTGTTCTCTTCAAGCATTAAATGAAGGGTCTTGAAATTGCACTTACTCTTCGTGTACCCGGCTACTGTGGTTTAATTTTTCTGATGGCCAAGCAATGCTCTGCAGGCATGACATAAGTTTACACCTCAGGAACCCATCGACCCCATGCAACACTTTCTCCCCAGAAATCGGGGGCTGCACCACACGGACGATGCACGGATGAGCAAATCCAGTCCACGAGTCTGAAAGATCTGCACAGCTTGTTGAGGAATAAGGCGACATCAATTTGGCACTGAAAAAGCATGGTAGGGGTTTAACGGAAAAGTACCCTATTACAGTATTAGACAGACTTAAAATTACAGTTCTGTAAAGGTGGGGGCGCGACCTTTCTGGGAGATCTTTTTTATTGCATTTATTGAATTTATTTATTATCCCACTGCCTCAAAATGTTGCTTCATCTCCAGAAATATGTTTAAAGAAAGGTGGGGGTGCAGGGGGCTTGCCCCCCCTGTAAAATTACTGCACAAATGTATAAAAAAAAAAAAAAAAAAAAAAAACATTTGTTGAACGGGGAAAGTCCGACTAGGTTCCACAGATCCTGTTTTCAGAAATGCTCCAGAAGTATGTCTTTAGAATGTGGGAGGAAACCGGAGTACCCAGAGGAAACCCACGCGAACACAGGGAGAACATGCAAACATCGCAAAGAAAGCACCCCAGCCGAGAATCGAACCAGAGAACCTCTTGCTGTGAGGCGACAGCATTAACCGCTGCACCGCCCAGCCTAGTAAAGAAGGGTGCAACAAAACAGTATGGTTCATGTAGTGTCTGGTGCGGTGAGGCAGTGTTCTAATACAAAGTCTGCAGGTGAGGCAGTGTTCTAATACAAAGCCTGCAGGAGAGCTGTAGACAAAAAGATAAATACTAGGGGTTAAAGGTCCATAAATACGGACAGATTTTAAATATTGCCCTTACAAAATGTTACCACATGCCGGTAATACCGAATGGAAAACCTATGCGGACTACCTAACCATCTTCGTGTTTATTCATACATGGTAAAAAAAAATGGCCATAGGCAGACTGTTGGAAGGGCCTTGCGCATGGGGGGTGGGGTGTAAAACAACGCCTTGGGTAATGGGTACGCAGTCTACCTCACTCATATATACAAAAGGGGTACAACTCCAGCTGGTAAAACCAGATTTATAATATTACTACAGTAACTACACATTTGCGATTTAATTTAGACAACTTTCACTTACAGCTCTAAGGAACGTACTCAACCTTTTAAGTGTCCCAGAGTGGTTTGGCTCAGGTGGCAATAAAACAAATACGTATAAACGGAGATTAATACAGTCGCCACTTGCAAACAAATAAGTAAAAGTTTTACAGATACACAAGTAGGCACACGCCAAACACACAGACAATTATATTATAGTTTATTCTGAAATTGCCTGGTTTTTAAATAAATGTGCTAGTATTAAAACATACATTTACCTGAACTCCACAGCTCAGTATGAGTAGGCTCTCTCTTGTTATTGTAAAAAGTATTCTCTCAAGTCCAAATGAGTACCGGATTTATTTCCGGTACAGCAAATTTCGAGGGGAGGAGACCGTGTCGCATAAACAAAGTCCTGGAATTTCCAGCTGATATTTATCAGACAAGGAAGAAAATTTTCTGTGGTATTCAAAACGCATTTTCAATCCACAGCACCATAACTAGTGAAATACAATAGGAGAACTGTCCTAGTCTGCGAATGGAATGCATTTATTTGGTTTGAAGACCACTTTTGTTTGTGTATTCATTAACTGTGGTCCTGTTGTTGTCATATAATATAAGCGCCAATTCACCTACCTTCGGCAAAGATTATGCGTTTAAGTGCATATTAAAACATAAAACGCGAATATGTCTAATATTAAAATATGATAAATAACTTTAAAATTGTTGCAAACGTTCTTTTCTTTTTTCCCTGTGCTGTTTGTTTTCTAGCACCACCTGAAACTGTAGATTTTTACCGTCTTAACACTCTTTCCGTCATAAAATGCCTTTCCGTGCATGTTCTGTGTTGGAAGCGCACAGGATGGCATTTTTATGTTTTCAAAAAACTTTTTCTTTTCAATGCTTACTTCATCAAAGTTTTTGACATATATTGCATGTAAAAATTACATAATTTTCAGTCCTTCTAAATATCATAATGCTATTTTTTAGTATTACGCCATAGCCCATTTTCTGTGAATTTTAGCTCGTTTGCATTCCCCCTGTGCACATTTGCAAGCTTATTTCCCCATTCCTTTATGGCCTGCATAACTGCATACATTATTCTAGTGTACCTTAACTTTGTTTTCTATGGATTATTATGATCTTAACCCCGGTCGCTATGTGTCAAACTTCTATTCATTCTTCAGTAGCATTTTAGAATATGTTCTCAGTGGCTGTTCCCAAGTTTTTTTTCATCAGTAATCCTATATCTTCGTAGTGCCATAATCTTATTTTGTTTCTCTTCATATGTTCATAATTTTACATTTCTCCGTGTTGTATTCTACAGTAAATCATAACATTATCCTTTTTGTACACTTCTTCCTAAGTTGCTTCTTATTTGCTTTGACTGGCATTAGACACTTCTGCTCCTATTTTTGTTTCATCTGCAAATGTTTGCTTTGCAGTCTACCCTAGCTTTCATGTCTGATACATACAGGTTAAAAAGAAATGACCCCAGTTCTCTCCCCGCCCCCCTGGGACTCTTCAATAATTAAAGCCCTTGCCTAAGAATGAACAGCTCTAACCCTGACCTCTTGTTTTCTAAATGCTAGTATGTTTTTATCCATCTTGTAATTTTCAAGTTTATTCTTACACTCTTCAGCTTATACACAATCTGTTTTGTGAAGCATTATGAAATGGCTTACATGGCTCATGTAAAAAAGAAAAACATCCACTGATTGTCACTTGCTGGCTACTGCTATAAACCAGTCATACATTACTGTGAGGTATGTTTGACATGATTTCTCTGGGCAGAAGCCATGCTGATAAGGTGATCTAGATTGCCTGCTTGTAGGAAATGTACCAGCTCGCCTTCATAAGTATTCTCCATAACTTTATAAAGCATTGACTTGAGGCATCCTGGCTTACAACTTACCAGGGCCTTCCTTACCCCCCCCTCCCCTTTTCTTATAAGTTCTGAATGAACCTCGACACTAACATGATTCATATTCCATATAACCTCTGACTCTTTAATAGGTTCATAGGTAGATACTAGGCTATCTGCCCTAGGGCATTTATAAGCCTAGCCAGAGTGTATTTGGCTTCCGCCTCCCTATTAGATTAACCTACTGTGCCTCTGTAAAGTAGGTCACATAAGGTACCCTTTTAAGATTAGTTTACTGTGCCTCTGTCTAGCAAGGACACAGAAGAGATCCCAGGGGTGAATTTGCGATTTCCCATCCACGCGTCCAAATTTCGCTTGAAGAGGGACAGTGAGGGGCTATGTCTAACATGAATTGGGATTCTATTCAAGAGTAAGGGGAGCCTCTGGGAAATTAATCTGTCCCTCCAGCATGTCCTATTTATTTCTGTGCTGAGGTTTAGGTCCCTGGAGTGTGTAGCTCTAAGGGACTTGGATTTTTTGAGGTGGAGCATGTCCATTAATTCTGGGTTTGACGTGGCTTTGTACGTCAGGCATAGATCGCCTCTGAGTAGGCGGTAAGCAACTGAGTAGAGCTGGAGTTTCTTTAGTCGAGCTGCATAGGACATCTGTTTGTAGCCCATGATCCTCTTGGTAAGGTACTTTTGGGGTCTCTCCAGTTGCTGCAGGTGTCGGGTAAGGTACATTCCAGAAGGGGCATTGTATTCAATTATGGGCCTGATGAGTGACGAGTAGAGGGGCACAATGACCTCTTGATCTAGATGCGAACCCTTTCATGATAAGGTGGGCTATATAGAAGGTCTTTCTAACCACTTTGGCAACGTGATTATCAAAGGAGAGATTACTATCTACGTTGGTCCCCAAATCTCTAATTACTTCTTCCGTACTTAATGGATTACCACCTATGTGGTAATTTGTGGGCACCTTGTTTTTCCCAAAGGGGATGACTATGCACTTTTTAGCATATAGCTTGAGGCCGTGGCTCTGGCACCAAGCATCTGTCTCTGTGAGACCCTTTTGGAGGATGCTTGTGCCAGCTGGAGATTCGAGTATGGCCCCCAGTTTGCAGTCATCTGCGAACTTTGTCAGCCATAATCCCCCCATGTTAGCCTGAACCTCAGAGAAGTATATACCGAACAAGAGAGGTCCCAGAACTGAGCCCTGTGGGATGCCACTTGTAACTGGTTTGGATTCGGACATGGCACCTGCGATTCTGACCATGTGGGTTCTATCTCTGAGCCAGTTTGCAACCCATCTTGTGATATAGGGGTTGATATTTAAGCTGGTAAGCTTATTTATGATGCCTGAGTGGGGTATTGTGTTGAAGGCTTTTGCAAGGTCCAGGTAGGCTGTGTGGACTACCTTGCCCTCATCTATGGCTTTGGTAACTGTTTCAAAGAAATCAACTAGGTTTTAGAGGCAAGATCTGTCCTTAACAAAGCCGAATTGGGTAGGGTCCAGTGTCTGGAGGCTCCCAATGTCTTTGTTTATGAGTTCCATGATAATACGCTCCATAGCTTTACAGACCAGACTAGTCAGGCTTATGGAGCGATAGTTTACGGGGTCCGTTGTGGCACCACCTTTGTGGAGTGGGACCACTGTGGCTGTACGCCATTCTTTGGGTACATATCTTGTAGTAAGGCTAAGTTTGAACAGTGACTTAATGTGAGGGTTCAGTTCTTCTTGGAGCTTGTGTAAGACACAGCCTGGGACACCGTCCGGTCCCATAGATGCTGTGTTTTTTGCTTTGGAGAGGGCAGCTTTCACCTGTGCATCTGTGATGTCAGGGAGGTTACATTCAATTGGGATAGGCATTTGCTGCTTTGGGGGGGAGAAGTTTGCACTGAATCTGTCTGCCAGGATGTTGGCTATGTCTGTAGGTTTGGTATATTTTGTACTGTTATGCAACAATTCAGAGCATATCTGGGAGTTTCCGCCCATGTTCCTGACATAACTAAAGAAGGCCTTGTGATTATCTTTAGTGTCTAGGGCAATTTTTCTTTCAAAACTGGCCTTTGATGATTTTATGAGGGATCGAAGTTTCTTGCTAATACTGATCAGAGATGCCTTCCCTTTTTGGGATTTTGCTCTGTCATGTAATAGCTTCCTCCTTCTGTTGTATAGCTTATTTATGGCCAGGGTCCATCAGACCGGTCTCCTGTTTTTGGAGGAGTGAGTCTTGGTTTTATTTGGGATAGCATGATCCATGCATTCCTGCAGGTGCTCATAGAATGCATTTGTAAAGGATTCTGCAGATTAGGCTGTATTATTCTCTGGCCCAGGGGCTTTGAAGGATTCCACCTCAGTCTTGAGAAGTGCAAAGTTGGCTTTTGAGAAATTCTTTACAGTGATTTCCTTGGCTGGGGGCGGGGACGGGATATGGATGTCCAGGGAAATTTGTTTATGGTCTGATCTTACCAATGAGGGGTTTACCTCTGGTGTGGAACATAGAGTCCCCATGTTGGTGATGACCAGGTCCAATATGTTGTTCCCTCTTGTGGGAGTGGTGACCAGTTGTTCCATTGCGTTAGAGTTTATAAATTCAAGGAACCGTTGGGTGAGGGTGTTTGGGCTTGAGTAGTTTTCCCAGTCAATGTTTGGGTAGTTGAAGTCACCCAATAACATAGTGTTTGGAGAGACCTTCATATTCTCCAGTGTTCTTAGGTATGCCAAGTGGGGTTCCTGTAATAGGGAGGGTGTTCTGTAGCAGGCTACAAACTGAAAGGCAGTTTTGCCTGCTGTTAGTTGCACATGGATGGTTTCCGATGCTTCGTGCAGTGCCACTAACCTGGAGGTGTAGTTATCTTTGATGAATATAGATACTCTCCCTGCTTTTGTGCTTCAGTCCGAGTTTTGGGGCCGAAACGCATGGTATGAGTTATAACCTGGTAGTGCTGGGGTGCCCTCAGGAGCCTTGAACCAGGTTTCTGTTACTGCACAGACATCGATTTTCTCCATACTGTGGAGAGCCTCGAGTGCATGCATCTTGAGGTTTAGACTTCTGGCATAGCCTTGCCTAAAAAGGCACTATGGGGGTGGCAAGAGCCTTGGCCAGTATACGAAAGCCTAAGGGTGACAGGTGCAAGCTGCCCCTAGCGAAGCAACGTGGCTTGTCGAGCATGTCATCCCAGGCTGACAGACACTGGATCCCCTTTGAATGACACCAATTCTTTAGCCAATTGTTGAAACTGATCATTTTGTCTTTATACTGTGGCATCATTCTTGGTGAGGGCAAGATGCTACTCAAGGTTAGGGTCATACCAGCCTGGGCTACATGGTCGGAGAGCTCCTCTATGTCTCTTTTCATGTAGTCCAGGGAGGTACGTCTCAGGTCATTCACACCAGCATGGACAATGACGGAGTCATACTTGTACTTGCTTTGGAGTGACCTGAGTGTTTGCATTATGTGGCGGATCCTGGCACCCAACAGTCTGGTGAGTGGGACGTCAGTGTGCTGGACAATAGAGTCCCCTATAACAAGTGTATTTGGTGCGTTGTTTGGCCTTAAGAGCTGTGACTGTGAGGCACACTGATTTTGTGAGATATGTGATTCGTGGGTATTGTTGAGGGGTGGCTGTTGCTTGGATATCTGCTTAGGAGGTCTTTGCTGTTTAGGCAGATTTTTATTTAGAGCCTCCGAGTATGTCTTTGTGTGTTGGGTATGCAGATACAGTAGGTCTCTGTGAGACTGGGTTTGTGGTGTGGGTGGTTACCTTTTCCTCCTGACTGATTGTGCCAGTCTTGGGTTGAGAGAGCTCTGCCTCCAGTTTGGCTTTATAACTGCATCTCTCATATGTATTAGAGTTTGTGGGAAGGAGGAAAGGGTTGTCTGTGTACATAAGGCAATTGTAACATTGCCTCAAAATTCCCAGATTCACCTTGAAACTGACCCTTGGACATACCAGATTAGTATAGGGAACTGTTTTTTCACTTGATCAGATTAGGGAGGGGAACTGATTTTTCACTTGATCAGGAAGGACCAATCGGGAGCCTAATACTTATGAGAAGTCAAGGAGGGTGTAGTGCTTTAGTTAGTTAGTGTTTCCTTATAAGAGCTGAGCAAGTGCAGGGCTTTAGAAAGAGAATAGAGTGATTACTTTGAGAGTTTGAACAGTTCTAAGGGAAAAAGTGAAGAGCAGACTTTGTGGAGCCTGGAATAGTTTAAACCTGTTTAGGCAACGCTGTCCAACGCTGCTCAGTGCGCAAAACTGCGCAAAAAGAGAGTTGTAGGGTTTTAAGAGAGAGAGAGATCAAGGAGTTTAGAACTGACCCAAAATGGCCAATAAAACTACAGCTTCTAGATAGTAACCACTCCTCCAGGGACAGGCAGGCTGTTCAGTGTTAACCACTCCCACTGGTGAACACAGAGACTTCCCTTTAGCCCAAGCAAGCACTGGCCTTCTACAATCTTCCAAACAGTTCAGAACAGCAAATCTGTAACTGAACTTTCTTAACTTTCAGAAAGTGGAAAAAAAGCAAGATTTTTTTTTGTTTTTTTTCTTTTTGTTGTAGTTTAAAGGTAGCAGAGATACACAAGCAGCAAAATAATCACAACAGTGCAATAAATGACCCCACACTTGAGTGCTAGGCCAAAATCAGGTAAAATGCAGTTTTTAGAGAAAAAAAAACGATTTTAAATTAAGTGCAACACAGGAAATGCAGTAAACAGGCTCTAGATGTGTTCCAAGTACTGTTACTGTTACAGATATAAACTTTAGCAAGCCAGAAAATGCCAAAAAGTAGGCGGCAAAGCAGTAAAACTTAACAAAAGATCAGAAGAAAATACCTAAAATCACAAAAGTGGCTCCTTTTCTTCTCTCTATACAACTTCACATACCAGGTTTGCAGGGTAATAGACTTGGGATCACCATACTAGTGGTAGACACTCATACCTTCAGTCAATCGGTAATTGACAATTCTACGCTATCATGATGTGCACTTCTGGTAAAATAGCAACTTTAATAGACTACAAAATTGCAGTGCAGCAAGAACAGTGATAACTTTTCATTCTTTACAAATCCAATAGGATACAGTACTTCTTAAAATGGCAATGTACTTTATTTTTCAGGTGACAATACTATCATATATACTCACAGTGTATAAGTTTGTAAGTTGTGTACCAGCATTAAGGATGCATGGCTGTCTAGTAACGCTGACTCCAGAATTTCTGGATGAAACACTCTGTCACCAGCCGAGGAATCCAGTTCTCTTAAAGGATTCTAAGTTCTTACTTCCATAATATGAAGTGGCAATTTATTCCATATCACTGATCTTTGACTTAAGTAAGAGAGATGTAATTGTGTCTTCTTATTACTTAAATCAAACTTCATAGTGTAATGTATACATGTTAAACTATAGTTGCACATATTTATGTTGAAGATAGCTTGCAAACTAGGGTCATTTAAGACTTTGTAGGCAAATATTAATTACCACAGATGTATCAGTAATGAATAGTAAATAAGAGTATATACAGCCACATAGCAGCTTTACATTTTATAGCATCACATCTCTCTCCCACCCAAGAAGGGAGAAAAACCTCTGGATTTGTGCACATAGGAAGCACATATTCAACATCCTTAAATTCTTATAGAGTGCCAATGGTCTAAACATTTACACATGCTATATTGACTATTCACAAAACAGCAACAAATGAGATAGAAGTTACTTTTTAGCAAAAATGCTTTTAATACAAGGAATAGTAGATTAGAAAGCAATCACTTACTTGTCTGTATTACTTGGGTAAGGTCTCAGTATCAAGCTGGAGTCTTGACATCTCTTCCACTGTGAGTCATACAAATGGAACTTGAACTTGTGGAAGGAAACCGGTTAGATAAACATTTATAATGACCAGCATTTTGTTTAGAATCCCTTTGTAGAACAGTCTGGACAGAATCAGGTACAGCTATACTACGCTTGACAGCACACAAATTGCTTTCGCATGTTGTGGATTTGGAACACCTGCCCTTGTCTTGAATACTGTGTTGTAATGCTTTAGAGGGAACAGAAACTCTCTGACTAGCTTGAAAACCTGGTTATCCTTGGCTAAGACCACCTGGGATTGGTCCTGTGGTATTGTGCATTCAGCTTGAGGCTTGTGGGGAACTTCTAGAACATGCAAGACTTTAGCCCATGTTTAGACAAATAAGCACCCAATGCCCCTGTCCAGCAGGGACATGGGCGGTATTCCAGGGGTATATTTTCTGTTTTCCATCCAGTTATCCAGGTTGCTCTTAAAAAGGGGTAAAGAGGTATTCTGCTTGATGTGGAGAGGAAGTCTATCCCATAGATGGGGGAGTCTCTGGGACAAAAATCTGTCCCGCCAACAAGTCCTGTTGATGTCACAGACGAAGTTGAGGCCACGCGTGTTGATTACTCGAGTGGAACTTGACTTGCAGATATGCAGTAATCCCATCAAGGTGGGGTCCGTGAATGCCTTGTATGCCAGACAGAAGTCACTTCTGAGGAGTCTGTATGAAACTGAGTAGAGGGATAGGGCTTTTAGCCAATCTGTGTATGGTAGATGTTTGAGGCCTTGGATTCTCCTGGTGAGGAACCTCTGTGGTCTCTCCAGCTGCTGCATGTGCTTTGTGAGGTACATGCCGAAAGGGGCATTGTACTCAATAATGGGCCTTATAAGGGAAGAGTACAGGGATGTTATGACCTCCTTGTTCTTGGATGAGATACCCTTACTTATGAGGTGGGCCATGTAGAAGGCTTTCTGTACAACGGAAGCAACATGGTGGTCAAAAGTCAGGTTGCTATCAACCTGGGTGCCCAAATCCCTCACAACTGATTGAGTGCTTAGGACATTGCTTTTAATATGATAATTTGTGGGGATGTCACTCTTCCCCAAAGGGGAGGATGATGCATTTTTTGGTATTCAGCTTGAGGCCATGTTTCTGGCACCAGTCATTTGTCTGAGTGAGACCCTCTTGGAGGATGTCCACATCACTAGGGGAATTGAAGACAGCACTCAGCTTGCAGTCATCTGCAAACTTGGTCAGCCATAGCCCACTGGTTTTGGCCTGCACCTCAGAAAAGTATATCCCAAATAACAGAGGCCCCAAGACTGAACCTTGGGGTATGCTGCTTATTACAGGTGTACTGCTTGAGGTGGCTTCCCCTATTTTGACTATGTGGGTTCTATGAATGAGCCAGTTTGCTACCCATCTGGTAACATATGGCTTGATGCCTAGTTGAGAGAGTTTATCTATTATGCCCAAGCGGGGAATAGTGTCAAAGGCTTTGGCCAGGTCTAGGTAAACATTGTGCACTGTCTTCCCCTCATTCATGGCTTTGGTGACTGTCTCAAAGAAGTCAATTAAATTTAGCAGACATGACCTCCCCTTGATAAAGCCAAACTTTGTGGCATCATGTGTTTGAAGGTTGCCAATGTCCTTGTTGATGAGATCCATGATAATCCATTCCATGGCTTTGCAGATCAGGCTAGTTAGGCTGATGGGTCTATAATTTCCTGGATCAGTGGACACTTCACCTTTGTGTAAAGGGATGACAATGGCTGTCCTCTACTCAGCTGGGATAAAGCCAGTACTCAGGCCTTGGTTGAATAGGGTGCCTAGTGGTGCTGCAGGTTCCTGCCTGAGTTCATGTAGGATGCAGCCTGGGATGTTATCAGGTCCCATGGAGCCTGTATTATTTGCCTTTGAGAGAGCAGTGATGACCTGTTCTGCAGATATAAGAGAAAGGAGGCAGGTATTGAGGATGTCCTGATTTACTGATGGGGGACAAAGAGGTAAGGTTTTCACTGAATATGTCAGCCAGCAAGTTTGCTATATCTACGGCATTTGTATATGTGGTGTCCTTGATCACCAGTTCTGAACAGATCTGGGTGCTTCCTTTGAGGTTGCAGACATATGTGAAGAAGGCCTTATGATTGTCTCTAGTAGATGTGGCCAGTTTGGACTCGAAGTTTGCTTTGGAAGATTTCACTAGAGCTCTCATTTGCTTGTACAGGCTAAGACATTGCTTCCAATTGGGCACCTGCTCCTTCTTGGTCTTGGACAGCAATTTTTTTCCTTTTGTTATAGAGTTTATTTATTGCAGATGTCTACCAGACAAGTTTACTCTTCCTTGCAGAGGATGATTTAGTCCTGTCGGGTATGCCTGATTCCATGCATCTATATAAATGCTCGTATAGTGCTTTGGTGTAGTTTTGGATATTGGTGCCAGTTTCTACAGAGGGGGAGGGGGCTGTGAAGCTGTTTATACAATCCCTCAGGAGGCTGTAATCAGCTGTGGAGAAGTTTTTATGTCTGATTCTAGCTAGAGGGGGGTTGGGGAGATGGTGACTTCGAAAGTGACCACTTTGTGGTCAGATCTTACCAGGGAGGATGATACTATAGAGATGCTGCAGTGGTTACTCATGGTTAATACCAAGTCCAAAATATTATCACCCCTTGTGGAGGTATCAACTAGCTGTTCCAAGGCATTTGCATTGACAAAAATCAAGGAATCTCTGGGCATTTGTGCTCTGGCATGAGTAGTTCTTCCAGTCTATGTTTGGGAAGTTAAAGTCACCCAGGATCAGGGTAAAGGGCTGAATCTCAATAGATTCAAACAGGTCCAAATAGTCGGATTGGGCATCTTGAGTCAGATTTGGGGGCCAGTAGCTA
Organism: Protopterus annectens; assembly: GCF_019279795.1. NCBI lineage: Eukaryota > Metazoa > Chordata > Ceratodontiformes > Protopteridae > Protopterus > Protopterus annectens. The sequence goes on along the minus strand of NC_056743.1, from coordinate 1,154,409,038 downwards.
GCTATGATTTGAATAGGGGTCTTGTCAATAGTTAACTGCACCTGGAGTGTCTCCTGTGCGTCATACTGTTTGACCAGCCTGGAGGTGTGTATGCCTTTAATGTATATTGAAACTCCACCTCTTTTGGCTTTACTACCCACAGGTTGGGGTCTGAATGTTTACAATGTTCAAGCCCAAAGGCCATGTAAGAACACTGGCTTATTAAATTCAATATCAAATATAAATCTGTCCTGCCCAATGATCAGAGTTTCTTTTTAAAGACTAAACTTCTAAGGAAAATTATTATACAAAACACTAAACATTTCTCCCTTCTTACACTTATTTTTTTTTTTATTTCTGAAAATACCACTTATCTTATTTTGTGGTAGGCATGTTACTGTTCTGCAGTGTTTTGTTTTTTATTTCTGCACTCATAACTTTCAATACCTTTTATAACGGAGTTGTCTAGAAATGGAATTTCACACCCTCTTTCTCTCTCTCTCTGTCACTGTCATTTTTTGTAATGTTATCCATTGTAACTAAAATAGTATTTGAGAAATTTGAGTCAGAGTCTTTTATGATTTTCTGTAGGTATAGCTGCATATCTTTTGTTGGTTTGTTTTTTTCATTTTCCTGGCACTATTTTGTAAATTAAAAGTCTGTACAGAGAAAGATAAACTGAATTAATAAAAATCATGCAATGCAGTTACCAAAATGAGAAAGGGAATGACTTTGTTAGTGTATGAGGAGAAGCTAAGAGAGCTTGACACATGACACATGCATGTCGGATAATAGAGAAGTGAAGGAGAGATTTAATTTGGAAATATTGTATTCTTCCTGTTCACCTCCAACTTTCTAGCTTGTCTACAAACAGTGCAAGTGGGAGAAATACAGGGCATAATTAACATGTCCTGTGCAGACCACCTCAATGTCCTTTCCCTGTATCCTGTCTCCTATAGGCTATTGAGAGAAGATCTATACCTGGCATACAAGATATTGTCAGACCCTGCCCTGATGGACCTACTGCCTATCTGCAAAACAAACAACACTAGAATTACCCATTCTAAAGACAACCCTTGCTTGTGAGATAAATTTGCCAGCTGGAGAGACAGGTATGTATCCCTGAGAATACCCTTTCTCTGGAACAGTCTCCCCATTTGTGTGAAACAGAGTTCCTCCTTAACCCAATTCAAGTGTAACTTGGACAATTAGATAGGGAACACTGCAATTTACTTAAAAGGTTAAAAGAACATCAATTCTGCATCAAGTTGCATTTTCTGAACTATTGAATGTATGATTCTCTAATGTCTGGCATTCTGTGATTACTGACTCCTGTAATCCTCTGTAATTTATCTGAAAATCAAACATATTATCAGGAGCAAGCAAAAATATTAGGAAAAATCAAGAACATTCTGCAAAATTTAGGACAGCTGAGATGTATGAATGAATGACTTGTTATCACTACTCTTCATGTTGGACGTAGCTGGTAGCCCTTCCTAGAATAATTTTGTTCCCCTCCAAGTCAAACATAGCTGGTAGCCCCCCTCCCCCAGATATTAAGAAGGCTGCCATTTACTTTCTTGTTGCAGCATGCTGTGGAGATTAAAAATGGGTTAACACAATTCATCCCATGTATTTTATTATTTCATTCAAATATATGTAGATGTTCAGACAGCACCACTTTGATTTTGTTCTATTATAACTGATGGGGGAGCACTTTCTTCCTACCAGAAGTGTATAAATGATAAATGAATACATAAATGAGCTATAAACTGATGGGTGGAGGTAGGAAAGGCAACTGGCACTAGCGGAGAGTCATCCAAGTCAAGGGTGCATAATATAATAACTGTAAACTAATTAAATGTGCTAACACTCCAAATAATAGAAGATCTCTGGCTGCAATTGCATAGCCTAGCAAACGGAAAACATCCTGTGCACAGACCTATTGCTCTTCTTCACAGGTTATATATGCACATATTATTCTAGTTTGTTCCTAGAAGAACACACTCCTGAATTATTAAAAAGCTGCAAAGCTTCCATTTCAAACTTTGAATCATTTCCCTTGGACTTACCAGTTTTTCATACATTTATTTATCTGGAAATCTGCCACATAGATAATAATGTGGTACACTGAGTAGTTACGAGAAGAAACAAAAATGCATTTAAAATATATTACTAATGGAGTGTATACATAGCAAAGAAATGTGCACATCATACCTCTCAAGTGTCCAGATTTTTGTCTCATATTTTTAGTATGTTTCTCCTAAAATCTGTATTTTTCTGGCAAATCACTGGCTAATAATTGAGGACTAAAGTGAGAAAATAAAATAATGGCAGAAATTTGAGTTTCTAACTTCATATCCTTCAGAAAATTCATGCTAATGCAAAACCTGTAATTCTATGAACTAAGGCTGTAAGAGCAATACTTAAAAACTGTCCTTATTTCTGGGCCTTTGTAAACCCCCCCCTCCCCATTAATTGAGGCTTTGTCCAGATTTCTTGCTAGAAGAGGTTGAGAGGTATGGTGTGCATTAAAAAAAAAAAATCTTGTTTTGAAACAACTCATTCACTAAGATAGCACCATACCTCTGAAATGTCCAGATTTTCAACTCATATTTTAATCTGTTCCTCATAAAATCTGTGGTTTGTTAATAAATCACTGGGATGATCTAAGGATTGAAGTCACTAAATAATGGCATACGTTTCAGTTTCAGAGTTCAAATCCTCTAGAAAATGTAAGTTAAAACAAACCTTGTAAACTTAGAAAGTTTCCAGAGTAACAACAGCAATATTTAAAATATGTCTCTAGTTTTGAGCTTTGTCTAGCTTTCTTGCACTAAGAGGTTGAGAGATATGGAGAACACTTGTACTGCAATGAGGGGCGCACATACACAAGTCTTACACTGCAATAAATATAGGCAAACACAAGATACAATGGTAGGAATTATAATGAACTCTAATCCTCTTCCATACGTAAAAAAAAAAAACTTGTGCGATCAGCAGTACAATTTGTGTATAATAAAGCAGACAGCAAAAATTATTTCATTAGCAGTCTCCAATTTTCACACCACTATGCGGCTGAATGTTTAAATTGAAAGTTCCAAAAAGACTTTTTCAGTCTCATAGCTAATAACCAAACACACCAAAGCCGCTGGTAAGAAGAGGGGCAGAACCAAATACCAAGGGATAAAATCTGTATTGCCCATAGTAATTTGTTGTTTAGCGATCTTCAACAATTGAAAGCATTAGGTATTTAGTATCACCAATTTCCTGTTATATTTTGGCTTCATTTGCTGAAAATCGCTAAACAATGGCAAACACTCCAGGTCTGTCCTATCCATGTCTGAAAAAAACACTGCACTGCCTACATTTAAGTTTTTTTTTTAATAATTAAAATGGTGGGATAAGCAGTACAATTCTACATTACATAAGATCCAACATCAGCCGAAGCTAAAATAGCGGTCCCAGAGACAAAACAGTGTTTCTTAAAGTAAAAATGCCTTATATCCATCCATCCACAAACCCTTTTCCCATTTGCACAGCGTGGAAGTGTTCCTCCAAAGATGATTTACCTATCTGAAAGGAGCTGAAAGGCTGCTTTAGTGGAGCCTCTGAGATAACCGAGAGATAACTTCTTAATGAGGCCACAAGAAGGTCATGATTTTCCCTCCTCAGCGCTGACCAATCAATTGTCAGAGTGGAAGTGTGGTGGGAACGGGGGTGGCGGGGCCCAGATCTTTGAGAGCTGGCCGGCTGGGACATAAACCATACAGCCTAAAGGCTACTTCAACAGTGGGAAGGATGAACATATAATAAATCCACATACTACTTCATGACAAATTATTCAGCTTTAACAGCAACACCAACGTGAATTTGCACTTTTTTTAAATCGACTTTAGAATTTAGGATGGTGTATTGGCTCCGCAATGGATTGTCATCCCATCCAAAATGTTTTCTGTCTTTTCCCGGCTCCGGTTGAAGTAACAACTTGTCCCTCTGTGTGAGGTGCACTCTCTCCCTGGTCAGTTGTGTCTTGCAAAAAAAAAATATAAAAATGTCAACTGTCTTGGGATTTTAGGACAGAAAATGTGAAATATTCACTTTCATATGTTTGCTTTAATAGTTGTACAAGATAGTTATTTTGTAAATGACATACCTAAAAGTTATATGAAATAGGATAAGTAACTCCAAAGTTACAAGAGTAACATTTTATTTTGGCAAGAAAAGTGAAACTATTTATTTTGCGTTGGTCATGGGTATGTTTTGTCCTGCAAAATCTCAGGTTTCTACAAAAAGGATATTTGAAATGGGCATTTTATGTGTAATACAGTGGATGATTTTACCCCCCCCTTTATTTTTGGATCCAACAGTATCATTTACCAGTGGTCTTGGTAAACTCCTAACAGCCCAATTATTATACTCCTATAACCTGACGATCAGTACTCACCAAGGACTTATTTCACAGGAAGTCTGAAGATCCAGGTTAATCAGTGCATTTACTCCAGCTGCACAGTCTTCCATTTAGTTTTGGCGGTCTGGGAACTCACTGTCTATGCAGTTGCCCTGCGCTCACATGATGAGTCAGTGGGACTGCCAGGAAGTGGATGGGCTGTCCCCCCCACAGTGTGAAAACATTTTGTCAATGTACCGCAATTGGCAGTACGTTATTTTCAACTTTAAAGATTTGCTGAGATTTATTTTTAATTTTGGTGCATGCTTTTACTGCTTATAAGTTAAGGTGGCAAAAGAGGGAGGCACACGCCCCTGTGCCAAAGCCTAAATCCGTCATTGAGTGGGCTATAGTAGGGCAATAGTAGTAGAGCTGAGAGTTTAGGAGGTTAGTTTAAGCAGAAGTTACTAACAAAAAAAAAAGAAAGTTAGGAGATGTAACAAATTATACAGTAGGGCAGACTATGTGTGGTCAAGGCAATGGCATAATTTCAAGTGTAGTAGGTGGGATTTAAGCTCCTTTTTAAAACAGGGAAAGGAAAGGTTGGATCTAATATGGAGAAGGAGTTTGTTACAATTTAGTGAGCAGAGTGTTTGTAAAGTAGTTTGCCAATATTCCTTTTGGGTTTATAAACTGAGAAGATGCTGATCAGCACTCCAGAGAGGCCAGAGGGGAGAGTAGAGAGTAACATGGGAGGTGAGAGCAGGGCAGGCAGAGGGGCTGTTGAGTATGGAAAAGGTAGTGTGGAGTTGTGATTGTAGGAGAAGGTGCGAAAATTCCAGCCACTGAAGTTTGTTTAGTGAGAGGCAGTGATGTGACCAGAGTGGTTGGTTTCGAATAAATCTGGAAATTTTGTTGTATGTTTGTTCCAGTTTCTGCATTGAGGTAGTTTGGATATTGGTAAGGATAGGGAAGGGTATAGAAGACTAGGTAAGAGAAATGCCTGTGCAAGAGTGCATTTAGTGGCAGTAGTGAGGAATTTTTTTTGAGGAATTTTTTGTTCCTATAAAATAGTCCAAGTTTTTGGTGTATTTTTTTGATGGCCTGCTGTATCTACAAGTCAAATTTTAGTTGGTCATCAATTATTACCCCAAGTAGTTTGGTGTGTGAGGCAGGGGAGATAGTGGTGCCATCTAGGGAGGAAAGAGAAACATTGGATTTAAGATGAGAGAGTGTCTGAGGTAGGAAAAGGAGTTGAGTTTTTTTTTCATGTTAAGGATTAGCTGATTATTTCTGAGCCATTTTTCAACAGAAATAAAGGAATTCTGTGTTAGTGTGTGTAGTTCAGAGATAGTACTGGAGATAGATAAGATAGTAGAGTTGTCTGCATATTGTATTACAGATGAGAGACTGCAGGATGAATGTAGGTTGTTGGTAAAAATGTTGAAAAGGAACAGTACAAGTATGGAGCCTTGGGATACTCCTGTTTGAACAGCAAGGAAGGGCGAGAAAGCCTGCTGCCATCTAGCAGCTTGTTTTCTGCCAATAAGGTAGGACTGGAACAAGCCAAGTGTAGAAAGAGAGAGAGAGAGGTTTAGTTCTGAGAGTTTAAGAAGGATGGGATAAGACACAGTGTTGAAGGCTTTAGAGAGATCAAGGAATAGACAGGATATGAAGAGGTTGTTGTACCTAGCTTCTGCAACCTTTTGAGTAAAGGATAGTAAGGCAGTCGAGGTACTGTGTTTAGCGTGGAAACCATGTTGCGAGGAGGTGAGGAGATTTTCGTGAATGAGATAGGACAGTAGTTGAGTATGTATAATTTTTCAAGGATCTTAGAGAGTGGTGAGAAAATAGCGATTGGTCTATAGTTAAAGGGTTCAGCAGAGTTGCCACCTTTTGTACAGAGGAGTGGTATAGAAGGATTTCCATATTTCTGGTACAGTAGATTCCTGAATGGAGCAGTTGATTAAGATAGATACATGATATGCAATAGAGTCAGCAGCAATTTTCAGAAATTGAGGTGGGAGTTTATCAGTGGACAGAGAGCATGATTTTAGTTTAAGAAGCAGGGATTTGATATATTTAGTAGAAACAGGTCACAAGGTAAAAGGCTGAGAGACAGAGGAGAATGGAGGTTTAGGAGGAGGTGAGGGTGACACAGAAGAGTTGGGATGAGCAGAGTTACCAGAGGGTAGGAGTTTAGAGATGCTGTCTGTGAAGTGTTTGTTGAGTAAGTCTGCAGTTTCAGAGGGAGAGTGATAGGGGATGGGGATGGTAAGAGAACCAGTGTGGAGCAGGGAATTGATAGTACTCCAGAATTTTTGGGGGTCATTTGGGTGAGAGAGCTTTGAAATTTAGTGAAATATTGGTGTTTATCCAAAATAATATTTTTTTACATGATTTCTGAGTTGGTTATAACCTCGGAGAAAGGTGGGAGTTTTAGTGGTTTGCCATTTTTCCATAGAGCATCTCTTTCATGCATAAAAGCATGAGTAGCTTTGGAGAGCCAGGGTGTGAAATTAGATTTGATTCTGATTTTGCGTGTTGGGGCAAGATAGTTTAGGACATCAAAGAAAATGTGGTTGAATTTAGTAACAGCATCATTGAGCAGGAGAGTTTTTAGAAAAGACCAGTTGATGGCAGAGAGTCTATACTTAACGGTTTAAGGGGAAAAGTTAGTCAGTTTCCTACAATCTCTATAGAGATGGGGCTTGGAGAGTGCCTAAAGATAGAGATGGGAGAATGATCACTAATAGAGTCAGGGAAGGTAGAAGGATTACAATAGTTGTTTGGAGAGTTGGTCAGGATCCAGTTAATTGTGGAACCAGTAGCATTTTTACTGTAGTGGGTAGGGGTAGTGATCAGTTGTGAAAATCCATACAGGTTTATGAAATGTTGGGGTGAGTCACCAATAAGGTAGTTCCAATCTATATTAACATCTCCAGGAATGATGGTTTCATAGGGGATGGTGGTGTTTATCCAGGAGAGTATATGTTCAAGGATAGGAATATTTTCACCTGGGGGGATATAGATATAGGCAATAGCAAACTTCCTATAGTTATTGATGTGTCAGCATCAGGGAAACAGAGTACAAGATAACCACCCCACTGCTTTTTTGGGTGTCCTGTCAGACGTATAGATATTGTATTGAGGTGGGAGAAATTCAGAGGAATTGATATGAGGTTTTAGCCAGGTTTATAGTAGGGCCAGGATGTGAGGTTTTTGTTGGGCCAACCATTTGTGAAGTTTGGACTCTTTACTGTTTAGGCTTTGGATGTTCATTGCAGAGGTAGAGAGATGTTTGGGGCTGGATATATTTAAGGATGTTTTTGGGGGGACAGCAGATGAAGGTGGAGGGGGAGTGGAGAGAGGGGAGGGACCAGGATTGGGATGGATGTCACCAGAAACCAGAAGAGCAAAGACAAGACAGAAAAGGTGAGGGTAGTCAGTAAGGGGAATGGGATACTTGAGTTTGGGCTTAGGTTTAAATTTAAGACATTGAAAGGAGGAGAGACAGAAAAGAGGGGGTGCAATAGTTAGTGGAGCTTGGTTATATGTTGGAAGAGGTCTGGGATAGGGAAAGGTGGGGGAATAGCAGTAAGGATAGCATTGTGTGATGGAATATAGGGAAAAATATAAATAAATATATTAGGGAAGGGTGGTGGCTAGAAATAAGCAGTGTGAGGGAAGGAACAGTATCGAGGGGTGGAAATAGTGAGTATGTAAGGAGATAATAGTTGTGCTAGGGAGTGAAAGAGTAAGTGTGAAAGAGGAAAGCCACAGAGGAGGCAGCCCAAGGTGGGCAGGGAAAAGGGGAAGATTGGTGACAAGGTGGGAAGAGTGATAGGGTGAGAGCACAATTTATAGTGGTTAGAGGGGGCTGTTGGAGTGACCAGACAACGAGGTGAAAGCATAAATTTGAGGATACTTGGGGAAGGTGGGATTCAGTGGTGGGAAGGGAGCAAAGCTAGCCCGAGCGGAGCGAGGGGTAGCAGAGCGGGCAGAACCACACCACAGGTAAGTTTAATGTTTTTACTTACTTTTAGCAGTAAAGACAGCCCAACAGTATACAACAGGGTTACTTGTTCAAATGTCAGACAAATAAGTAAAACTTTCAAACAGGAATCTATGTCTGAGTATTAGAAAGCCACAAAGGTACAAGGTATAGCTGTAGAGACAAATGTATGAGTCTGTTTACTTTAGTTATAGGGGAAAGAGGAAAAAAAATAAAGCAGAAAGAGCCCTATGGCTGACCAAAGGGAGCTTAACAAAGATTGCAATCCCGTAGAGACTGTTTTGTAGGAGCTGCAGTATGCTAGTGTAGGTAAATGTAGAGTTTGACTAGCCAGTTATTTTACAATAGTACATTCAGAGAGGTTTAGGGAGGGTAAAAGTAGCACACTTCAGAGTAGACTAGGGTTTTTGGTTAAGTAAACTTAGTATTAAAGAACATAACAAACACTTGCCAGATTTTAAAACTATACCAGAAAAAAAACTAATCAATCGTTCATCATTGTACAATTCAAAATAGTCAGTAAAAGCAATTCTAGTATAGCTAGCACAAGTTATTCAGGTCATAAATGCACTTATTCAATGTGTGTGAGCAATTTAAACATTAAAAACACATGTAGCAAGTAGTCACTCTGATGATTATACACTTTCTCTAGGTGCAAGTTCAGTTTAAACACAAATATTATGATGGAATTCAGTAAAGTCACTAGCTACTTATAAAACTTTTGCAACAAAATAGAGCAGTCTGTGCAGTATCAGAGCCTAGAAATAGGTCATTCAAGTTACACACAAAAGCAGTAAAAAATCCATACAATGAAAAAACTTACACTGCGAGTCATGCTAGGTCAGCCGGGGTGGGGGTGGGGGGGTAGGGAATCCTAAGCACCTAGGTTTGAAAATGGTGCATGTACTACTTTGTAGCTAGTATAAACTGTTAGAAGTAGGAGGGGGGATGGGGAAAAGAGAAGGCAGTAGGAGTGGCTAGAGGGAGAATCTTGAATGACTCAGGACACCACACCACATGTAAGTTTAATGTAAGGATCTAAAACCTGCACTCCTAAAGACTGTATTCCGATAGCCCAGCAGATTTAAGCACATTTGCTTGAAAATAACTGGACCACTATGGCTGAAGATGAAATCTTGAGCTTTGCAATTGTCCGATAGCACAACAGATTTAAGCACATTTGCTTGAAAATAACTGGACCACTATGGCTGAAGCTGAAATCTTGAGCTTTGCAATTGTATTTTCTGTCACTCAGCATTTTTGCACTATGCCATCCTCCATGCATTATCTTAGACAATTAAGTGAAGGCTTTTCCATAGCCTATTTCTGGCTATGTGTGTCATGTGTGAATATATTTTTTGTCCAAATTAAACAAGTAAAAAAGGGGCAGATAGGACAATGGTGAAATTGAGGTTGGCAAACAGAGAGTAAGACACAGTGGAACAAATACAGGAATTTGTAGGAGAGTGATTGGAGACCACCATAGCTATCCACTTCTTCACAACATAAATGCATAATTGTACACAATTTTATAATTTTGGAGAGTCATCATACTAGTGATGAGCGAAAACAACAGAATAATTTTACTACTTCCAAGATAGCTGCACACCGACTAACAGCTTAATTTTGGCTCTCCCAGAATAAAAACAGAAACTCAGAATAGACAGCCAGTGAACTTGCCTTTTTGGGGTAAATTTCAGTAACTAGCTAGTAGGCTCACTGCCTGGATGCCAGCATAAAAGAAATTCAGAGAACCTGAAAGAAAATCAATCAAAAAAGTTGAAGAGAAAACACTAACTGGGAAGAATTCTGCAGCTGTTCGGCAAAAAGCAGTGAAAGCTCCAGCTTTGGTGCAAGACATGACTTCCATTAACCTAGAGGAAACAAATAAGTCAAAATGTACTCTGAGCGGATTAAAATAAATGAAACACTGAAGGAGTATATCAACTCAAATAACAAAAGGCTGGAAAATGGAAGAAACTTTAAACAGCTATTCAGATGAGGTGATAAAACTGCAAAAATCAATGGTTAGAATGAAGAAAGGGGTGACTGAATACGAGACTGATCAAGAAGAGATGCTTGAAAAAATAATAGAATTAGAGAACAGAGCATGTAGGGAAAATATTAATTTTCTGCAGTACCAGAGAAGCTGGAAGGAATAGACTGTATTAATTTTATGAAAGCACAAGTATGCAACTGGACTGGTATTCCACAGCAGGAGTTATTAACTGAAAGGACACATCCCATGTATGCTCCCAATTGGCCATGAGAAAGCAACCTAGACCTTTAATAGTAAAGATGCAATCCTACCAGCCGAAAGAGTTGATTCTGAAAAACTGTAACAGAAGGACAAAAATACTAAATGTGGGAGACAGTAGACTGTGGAAAATGAATATTCACTGTACACCAGGCAGAATAGGAGTAAATATATTCCACTAATCAGGTGATCAGGGTATGTTAAGAAGCAGGTATAAGACTCAAGCTGCTGTATCCAACTATTTTCAGAGTATTCTTTTCTGAAGGGTCAACATAATTTTTGATGCAGAACATGCTAAGGAGGAAATACAAACATTTGTCCAACAAAAAGTGAGCTATGAAACAGAATGAGATTCTGCTTCTTAGTCTTCTGGTAGTAAAGCCCATATAGAGACTATGCCAGTTAAACCTGTTCCAATGTTTCAAAGGAAAATGATTGAGAGACAGAAAAAAGCACAGGAGTTGACTAGAAGAACTAGAAGTACATTGGAAATGAAGCAGAGACTGGATTTGGGAGATGGAGATCAACAGGAAGAAAACCAACAACTTGGAAATTGACAGATACATGTGAAATTAGAAAGCATTAATTATATTTGTGAAACAAGACAGAATAATAAAACCAGGAAATATTGGACTTTTTTGACTGTATTAAACTTGTAGGGACTTCAAAGCATATGCCCTACTTTATGTTATTAATGTTTGGAAGAACATTTAGGAGAGGGGAAGAGGAAGGAAAGAGTTAACTGTAAGTGAAACAAATTTTTGTTTGTACTAGTAGTATTTTTATAATTCATGATATAACCTGCATGCTATAAAGTTTTTCAGTTATTTTTGAATGTAATAGGGATACTAAAGTAAACAGGTGGCCCTGTTGTTTCTTCTTTCCTTCTCATTGGTCAGTTTTAAGAAATGTAGGCACTGAAATTTAAAAGAAGAAGAAAATTCTGGTCAAAAGAGCATGGTACAAGAAAAAAATATGTGCTTTTTCTTACTTTTGCATGGAGGAATTACTGGATTAAGGCCCTTGGCTTGATCTAGTAACATGTTTTAAGGGAAAGCAAATAAAAAAAAGAACAGTGAATATAATAAAAAGTTTTCCTCTAGCAAATTAATGAGTGTTTATAGAGGCAACTGTGTATCTGGTTCTCATGTTTCTGTGGAGACAATCTGATAAGGACCAATAAAAAGAGAATACTTTTTTTTCTTTCAGTGGATAAGAAATAATGTTTTCTGACGGCATTCAAGTGTTTTCTCAATCTGGGAGAGGAGTAAAGATAAGACAAAAACAGTTAGCACATTGCAGAAGCACAAGCTTTACCATGCATCTTAGAATGGATAAACTTCCTTATACGTTAACCCAAGTTTGTGAGTGTGGCTGTCAGTCTGGGACAATTGTTCCTGAAAGGAGGGTTAAACTTCAGCATTTGAAGATGTACATGCTATTATTAAGTTAATAAGTTTTACGGCTGTTTTTTTTTTTTTTTTTTGCTTGAGGGCTTTCACTAAAACAAAACGTTTTGTAAGATGTGACATAGGTTCAAATGGATATGACAGGAAACAACTGTATAAAAGATCATCCTGCCAAACATTAGTGTTTGCATGTAACACGGAAGCTGGAAGTAGACATTTAAAAAATAAGCTGTTGCACATAGCAGGTAGGAATAACAACATCTTAACATAAAACATTTATGACAATACTTTGTATATTATCTTTAAATGTAAAATGTCTCTCAGAGATATACAAAAATAGAAAGTGTAGTGAACTATATTAAAAAATGTAGAATTCAAATAGCTATGCTACAGGAGACAAATTTGGAAAAAAATGAGCATGTGAATTTGAAAAAGAAATGTTTTCAGAATAGTTATTCAGTGGAAAATCTGGGAGAAAGGAAAAGGGGAGTACTTACATTAATTGCAAGAGAAGCTCCAATGCTGATAGCAGGGGGTAAAAAGATAATAATGGTAAACTTTTAGCACTAAGAGTCTCTTGGCAAGGCTGGAGGAGTACACTGGCATGTATTCATATTCCAACTAAAACTGCTATAATAGAGCTTAAGGAAAATCTGGGAGAAATAGTCAGTTTCAGCAGGCAATATTACTTATAGGAGGGGAACGGAATTTAATTTGCAGTAGTGAGGGAGCATTGGGGCCCAGAAAGGAAAATATAACAAAAGAGGGTACATTTTGGAGGAATTAATGAAAATATTTGCCATGAAAGATGTGAATTCAGTAGTAGGAGTTTGGCATGAATTTATATATTGTTGAATGGGCATGCCTTCATTGAAGGTTGGGTGTCGGGCTGGCAGCTCGACACCATAAAAACCAACTGGCAATCATTAGTGGACCGGAGTTCCACTGTGGCGATCCCTAACTGGGAAAAGCCAAAAGACAAACATTCCTCAAGATACAAAAACTGGACTAGGCTAGACAGAACTTATATTTCACAGGAACATGTGCATTTAATTTAAAGTTTTGATAAACATCCAATAAATATGTCAGACAATGCACCAAGAATAACTAAAATGAAAATGCAGGGTAATGAAATAAAAAGGAGACAATGGCACTTTCCCACATATCTGTTTAAAAGAGAGGAATATAGGGAATGAGCAGTGGAAATTATTTGGGAGTTATTAGAAAAGATAGAGATTTCTTATGAAAATATAGCTAGGTAGTGAGATAAAATTCAAGTGGAGTTTAAAAATAGTGTAGAAATAAATGAAAGAGAGATATGGTTAAGAAGTAACAAGAATTATTTAGAGAGACTGACAAAGGTTAACGTATTGCAGCATAGAGGGATTCTCACAAAACAAGAACAGGAGCAATTGCAGAATGTTAAGCAGAAAATAAGGGATTACTTAAAAATATGCATGAGTTTAGAAAGACTGCTGTTAAGCAACTGTTTTTGATAACTCCAGAGCACAAAAACGTTTAGTGCAATGACTCAGACAACAGAAAATAGAAAGAGTTATTGCCAAGCGTAGGGAGCCTATAACAAGGAAGATAAGAAGAGACCCTGTAGAGGTACTAGAAATGTTTCAGACATTTTATAGAAATCTGTATAAAGCAGAGAAATATGGAAATCAAGAAAAGGTACAAATGGAAATGTTTATGTAAGAATTGAATATGCCAAGGTTAGAAGTAGATGAGGCTCAATTATTAACAGTTAGGATAGGAGGAGATGAGATAAAAATGATGATGTATAACCAGTGCAGAGGAAAGTTCCTAGGAATAGATGGTATTCCTATGGAAGCTTGAAAGCCAGGGGAAAACTGATAAAGATCTGGAAGGTTTTGTTTAACAGCATTTTAAGAGGACGGGAAGCACCAACATCCTGGAAGAAAGCAGTGGTGGCTGTAATGTCTAAAGAGTGTAAAGACCCATCAGATACAGCTTTATATAGGCCCATTTCAATTCTAAACAATGATTATAAAGTGATTATGTTAATAATCACTAAAATAATGGCAAGGTTGATACCAAAACTGATAAATATGGATCAATGTGGTTTTGTGTAGGGGAGGCAAACATATGACATTAACAAAACAACGATGATTCAGAGGGAAGGAGAATGTAAGAAAATACCACTGTTGTTGGTGGGTCTTAATGCAGAGAAATCATTCAACAGAATAAGCTGGACTTTATGAGCAGGGCAATGGAAGCATTTGCATTCCCTGATACAATTATAAGGGTCATTAGGAAGATATGTGAGGGATCAGAGGAGAAAATTAAAGTTGGTGGGTTCCTCTTTGGTAATTTCTATTTGAACAGAGGAACCTGGCAGGGTGTCCATTTTCCTTTTTATTTGCATTATATTTAGAACCATTGGCAAAGAAAATAAGGGGCTCAGAAATTCAAGGATATAATTGGTATAGTAATAAAGAATAGCTGGCTATATTTGCAGATGATATTTTCAACATGATAAAACCAGGAAAGGACATTTCAATGTGTTGTGGAACATTTTGAGACAGTTTCAATTCTTTTTGGGATACAAGATTAATGAATCTAAAACAAAACCAATAGCTGTAAACTATGTACCCACACATGAATTGGTTCAGCAATATCCATATTTATGGGGACATGATAAAATGTAGTACTTAGTTGTACTGATTAAAAAGGATTCTGTTATGGCAGCTGAGGTTATATGGGAAGAGACTAAACAAAACATAATACAAAAACTGAGAAAGTGGAAGGTCTGTTTTATGGATATGGATAGCAAGATACATGCAGTTAAAATGTTTTTAATCCCTTTACTTTTATACACAGTTCAGGCATATTTTTATCAACCAGAGGAGAACTTGGGAGGGGAAGATAGCAACAGTCAAGGAGAATAACTGAATCTTCCAATAGAACAAGGTGGTTTGTGATTACCTGATTTGAATGCGGTCTTTCAGAGCTACACAGTTAAGGCCTCTGTACAAAGCACAAGCAGAAAGCTAACATTTCAAAATGAAAAGGGGTGATGGCAAAATGGAGGTAAGCTCAAGAAACAAAGAGAGACTGGGATTTTGTATGCAGAAACTTAAGGAGAATAATAATTACCATGCAGAATATTATGTGCCTAAAGTAGCAGAAAGTATTCTAAGAACTAAGCCAACACAGGAATGGAAAAATTAGATTCTGCAGACAGGGATGACTGCAATTAGGGAGACAGACAATAAGCAAGAAAGGGCTGGAATTTATTGGAGAAAACTGGCAAAGGAACCAAGGCATTAGAAGCAAATAATTAGAGAGGGAAAAGTAATAGAATGGGAAGAGGCCAAGAATTTATTTGCACTGCAGGCTAGAGATTGTCTCCCATATCAAGGATTGATATTACAGTGTAGGCAAATAGAAATAAATAGTGGGATCCTTAGTGAAAGACCAGCACTGGTAGAGTTTTTAGTAGAATTGAGAACAGACGCTGCTATTAAAAAAGGGATAATTAGTAGAGCATTTAAAATATTGCATGATAACTACAAGAATCAATCAGAGGAGATTAGAAAGGATTAAGAAGAGAGACTGGACAAGCAATTCATGAAGAAACAATGGGATATATATATATATATATATATATATATATATATATATATATATATATATATATACGTATGTTTCCCAAATATGCAACACAATCTAGAAGATTTAGGATCTTTGCTTGAAGTGTTTGCATAGGTATTTTAATACCCCCAGTAGACTCCAAAGAATTTTTCCTCAGATAGACAGCAAATGTTGGAGGTGTGTATGGGGAAGAAAGGGTTAATTGGGAACATGTTTCCTGGCAGTGTAATAAGTTGGAAGACTTTAAAGATTCCCTGCAGACTACTCTATCAGAAATACTGGGTGAGCAAACTGATATAACTAAGGAAATTACTTTTTTAGGCTGTGATACAGAATCGGAATTGAGTAAACATATTAAGGCCTAATTATGGTGGCTGCCAAAAATGCAATTACTAGAAAATGGAAATCAAAGTCTAAACCAACTGTACTAGAAGTAGTGAATATAGTAACAGTGACAAAACAACTGGAAATGGGATCTTTAGAAAAGGGTAGGAGCAAATTACATAGAAAACATGGCAATTGTGGGAGCAATACATGCAGAATAACATTTTGAAGGAGGAACGAGGTTTAAAAGAAGGCAGGGTTTGAATGAGCTATATAATGTTTGACTGACAATGACTGGATAGATTATAAGTGGTGTATAATGTTTGCAACTAAAGTATCTGAATATGGTTTGTTTTTATCTATACAAATATTTGATTGTCCATGTCATAAGTGATAATTTAATAAAGATGTTTCTTGTTTAAAAAAAAATACAGAATAATGCTGAATGGCTAAATTGACCAAATGAAGTGTGACAAGATAACACATAGGTAAAGTGGAGAGCTATATGTATAGGATGGGGTGTAATTGTTTTTTGTAGAACAGATGCCTTTTTTTGGGGGGGGTGTTGTGGAAGGTGCTTAGGAATAAGAGTACCGGGTAGGTTAAGAAGCATGCCCAGACATACAGGATATGCAAGACAGACAAGGATGGTAAGAGACAAAATGTTGGGATGTGGGGACAACATGATTGGGGATAGATAGGCAGGGGACATTTGAGGTACACTCGCATCCAGCTTGAGAGCAGTGATAATGTAGTCCTCACTCTCAGAACTGTCATTACTGTCTCCTACATCAGCTGCCTGGGTCAGCCAGATGTGACATTGCTTACAATCCCATGTAGGACCTTTTCAACCCTGCTGATACATGCACCGAGGCCCATCTCTATGATATCCTCAACCAGCTCTGTTGGCTCCTGCCAGGTGATAGATTCACCACCTCCACTTACTGCTCCTGGAGGGTATCACTGCACCAGCAATGAGGGCAAAACTGCCTGACACAGGTGAATCAGGTAGGACAAGGGTTGTGGAGGCACTGCTGACAGGTTGTAAACCCAAAGTGGGGGGTGCCTGTGCTGCCATCTGTGGAGGTATTGCAGGCAAGCTGAAGTTATCATAACACCTGTCTGTGCTGTTAGTAATTTTGTTTTTAAGAGCAAGGTGTGCAAACAGAATGTTAATAAATTATAAAATCCTGAAAAAATAAAAGAATGATGGGGTGGAGGGAAGACAAAAAAGAGAGAATTAGATAAATGGCATGTCACATTAATTTATTTTTTCAATACATAAACAGTTATGATAATTTAATATTGTACACCTTTGCCATATACATATATATAAGTGAAGGTACTGATGTGTCATAAAATAAATATCTCTGCTAGGATATCATAAAGAACAGCCTTTATTTCTTTGTGACAAATATGATACATGCATTCAAATGTAATAACTGCAATTACCATATTTGAATTGTTTCTGATATATTATTGCTGTTAATATTTTAGAAGTACTGTCCTGTACTAAAAAGTAATTGCTGCTTCTGGGTATTGAAACCACATACAGTTAAAGTATTTTCTCATTGCCTAATGCAAGTTGCAAGGGTTATTGGGGAATGCATGCATACTTGATATCATGGTTGAGGTATGCCTGCTCAAAATGCTAGTGACTAAGGAACTTTAGACTTGAAACATACTTACCCCATGCTTCTCTGAGGCAAGTTAATCTCTCCCGATGCACCTCATGGTTTGCTGCTATGTTCTCTGCAGTTGTACAGTACAAAGTGTAAAGAAATATATATGAAAGCATATTGAATAACTCAATTGGCTGGCTAGATAATTAGTGTCATATTATCCACAGTTTATGTATCAGTATGCTTACACAACTGAAGGGTGTTTGCATTCCTAAATTCATCCTTCCATTGACTTAGGATCTAATGCTTGTGCTTCTTAAGGTCATTACAGTGGTGACAACATTGTTTCCCAGTGTGGGAAATGCCAGTTCTACTGGATACAGCTTTGGCAAAGCTATTCCAAGCATTAGCCTTATAATGAGATCCAATATAGCTCCCCCCCGAAACAGCCTATGGCTAAAGTACTTCAGGAGAAATGGCACAAAAATCCAGAACTCCTCAACAATCCACCTTTGTGCTCTAAATTTAGCACCATTCTCTCCATTAATAGCCATGTCTGCAGAAGTCAATCTAACAACAGATGTTTGAACTGGCATCCAGCTCAGATTTTGCATGTAACGGATTGTGCATAAGGATGCAAAGCCTTGCCAACTGCATTTGTGCAATTACAAGAATATGGTTTCTTTGCACACACATTGGCAGTACTTACATGAAATAGCAGTAAAGTTGTGAAATATGACAGTGAGATTCACTATGTGTGCTTCTCAAACTATTGCCACATGTTGCAGTGTTCAACAATGAAATGCTTAATGGCTTGGCTTATAATTTTTGGTGTTTGAAAGCATAAAAAGGATGAACTGCAACATATTTTGATCAAACCCATATGATAAAGAATCTATAAATTGAAACTTAAAATTTGAATTCTCATTGCCACAGGAGAACTTTCTATTAATCACAGTAATTAGTGATATCCTAATTTCAGAATGAATGGAGATATACTTCAGAGAGGTGTGTGTGTGTGTGTGTGTGTCTCTCTGTGTGACTTTAGGTAGTCCTGGGAATGCATGCCTATATAAAAGTTTGTATTTCACAAGGCATACTGTCCTAAACACATAGTTAGGATATGTGATGAGTCATTAGGATTATAACAAAACTATAGTGTTTCGCATGCATATGCAAGTGCATTTTAATTTAAATATCATCAATGTCATATTTAAGAAATGAAACTTAGCAAAAATTGAAACTTAGCTTATTACTTTTCACTGCCACAGGAGAGCTTGAGGTAATATGTAAAATGTTAGTTAGTCTTTTCGGCTTTTGTAAGGGGTCACCACAGTGGAACTCTGGTCCGCTAATGATTGACAGTAGATTTTTATGGTGCCAAGTTGCCAGCCCGATGCCCAACCTTCAGTGAAGGCATGCCCATTTACGCATGTCTTTTGGAAGCCACTCAACCGTGGGGAGGACATGCAGACTCCACACAAAAGACACTCCCCGCACACTAGCTGAGAATCGAACGGGAGAACCTCTTGCTGTGAGGCAACAATGCAACTGCTGTACCACAGCGGCTATAATATGTAAAACGTTAGTAATGTATGCTAAATAGAAAAGTTTAGTTATGCAAGCATTACTAATATATTGCTTGCTATAAATATTTTTTATCATTCCCATTTGTCTTTCGTTTTACATTCCTAATATAAATGTTGTGAGAAATGGGATTTTGACACCCTTTCTAAAAATATCCTTTACCTGAATTTGAACCATTAATCACCTGTGTGCTTTATCTAAAGTCACTGCACTTACACCTTGTGCCACAGACATACGTAAGTGACAGATGGAATTTCTTTATGCAGTACTATCCAGATTGCTGATGAAAGCGTACTGTTGCCAGCATGTTTGTGCTACATAAGGCAGCCTAAACTAATTTTTTCACTTTTTTCCCTTTGGCATAGAACTGTGTATGAACACTGTCAAGCAGAGACCAAATGGAAAATGTATCAGAAAAAAATATGAGAGAGAGAAAAAAAACTGACAAATTGAATTCAATCAATGAGTGCATGTAACAATGACCAGAGCAAGAAGTGCTGACACATTCATCCATCTCACATCTCCTTGCAACATCAGAAATGTGCTGGCCCACAATACTGGAAGCTACAATGGAATAATTTATTGCAGAAGACAAAATGTTGCAAAAAAAACATTAAATGTTTGTTGAAATGGAAGGCTTATCAAAAAAAATATGCTAATTTTGTCATTGGTTTTATGTTATTTCTATTGTTTTATTGTTGTAATTCATTGTTGCTTTAAGGTTGTTTGGTTCTGCAGATGAGAGGCATGTCATGTGATTTTAGAAGTGCATAATTAGCACGTGTTTTGAAGAAGTCTGAATATTTTACCAGATGAAAGTCTTATCTTTTTTTGCAACATTTTGTGTTCTGCAATAAATAATTGTGTTGTAACTTCCAGCATTGGTGATGTGGGCCAGCTCATTTTTTTGGATTATTGGAGTTCTTTTAACACCAGAAATGTACTTTGTGATTCACATTAATAGACTTCTATTTAATGGCAAATAATATGAAGGTAGACATACATTTCAAATGTTAGCAACACTGATAATAGCTGATTTTTAAACAACACATCACAATACTATCACAATATGTGAGCAAGTTTGTATACAGAGAGGCCTCTGTAAAATTATCAGTTAAGTGTATTTGAACCATGCATCAGCTGTCCTTTAAGCTAACCTCACCTAGATCGTGTGCCACAGAGAAAGTTATCTGACAGGTGCATTTTCTTCATCAAGTACTATCCATAGTGGTAAGGTCACACAACACCATCAGGCTTGTTTGTGCTTCAAAAGGCAGCCTATACTAAATTTTTCACTTTTTTTAGTTACGCAGTGAACCATTTCTGTGCACTGCCAAGCAGAGTGCAAATGTGAAAGGCATTATAAAAATATGTGAGAGTCAAAAAAGCTGAAAGTACAATGAGTTTAATCAGTGGGTTTATCTAGCAACGACCAGATCAAGAAGTGCATTCAAGTGATAAATTCATACTTCTCACATCTCGTTGCAACATCAGAAACATAGTATACCAAAATGAAATGAAGACCACTCAGTGAAGGTCAAGGTTTCTACAGCAGCAACAAAGTTCAAAAGAATGGTCTGAAGAAGCAGAATGATTTCTGTGAAAGCACTTACCTGTTTCTATATAGGCAAATCCATACAGAGGCTACGAGACAGCGTAAACAGGCACCTATATGAGATAAGGACTAAGAATATGAATAATGCTTTGGCAAAACATATTTTAGACTATCCAGAACACAATTTTGGTTTCAGAGTTATGGAATGTTTACAACATAAAATGGGGGGGGGACCAAAACAATTGGTTGAAACAAATGGAACTAAAATGGATTTTTAGACTGCAGGCTTACAGGTTTCCTGGTATTAATGCTAGTGTCAGTATTAAGCCTATCCTGCAAGGGCAGAGGCTTAAAACAAGATGAATGAAACCTGATTTAACACACCCATTGCTAATTGCTTACTCTTTTGATAGGCTGCTTTCAGTCATAAATTTGTTGCATTTTGCTTAGTATTGTGATTTGATTAAGCATAGTAATATGCAAAAGTGCTCATCCTTTTATGTATTTTAATAAAGAAGTTACCAACATTGTGGTTGTTCTGCTGTTTTTTTTATCTACACTTACCTGTTTTAGACAATAAAAGCTTTTCAGATTCTGAGTGTGAATCGTCTGTAGCTGTGAGGGGAGTTTTTTTTTTTTATTGTATTGAACATCAGAAATGTACTTTGTGGAACACATTATCAGACTTGCAGTTAATGACAAATGTGAAAGTGAACAGAAAACAGCTCACATGCTGTTAGCAATATTGAGAATATTAGAGTTTTACAGAACAGCACAGTGATATCACACAATATGAGTAAATATGTATCCATATGGGATTCACTTTCAAAGCATGAAATATTGAAATTGTTGATTTTCAGTATCTTGAGACAAAAACATTGAAAGTGAAAATCGCAAATCATGGAAATTGTCCCAGGGCAAGTAAACTCTTGCCCTTAACTGCAAACTACATACCGTACCATTGTAAACCCACCTAGGTAGCGAGCTATGCCCCATGCCCCCCGACTATATATATCAACTTTGGGATAATACTACATGGGGGAAAAGGGCATATCTCCTCATGACAGGCAAGTGCACTGATACCAGGCTTATTTGCACTTCTGAAGGCAAGCCAAATGAAATGCTTCACTTTTTTTCTTAAGTCATGAAAGTTGATTGCATGCTGCCAAGCAGCAAATACAGAAGGCAATATTCAGTAAAGTATTTACAAAACATTTTTGGGATAATAGTTTAAAGGAACATGAAAATAATTGAAGTGTATATCTAGCAATGAACACAGCTACTATTATATTACAGTGATACATTCAGCCTTCTCACATCTCCTTGCAACATAACTATTATTTATATCTCCTGATATCAGGACTTTATGTAATGACATGGGAATGTAAAAGGGGATAGGGAACAGCAGCATTTTTCACACAGCACACACAATTAATATTGACTTCATTTCAAATGATATATCTGTCTGACAGTTTTAGTCAATCCTGACCTTACTTGAGTTTCCTACCTCAACACATTCATACACCAAAATCAGTGTCAATATTTATTATGACCTCCCTCAGTAAAATGATCTATGAACAGGCTTTGAACCCTGCATCACCTGTACTGTTTCTCTAACCTCAATACATTTACACTTTACGCCACAGAGAAAGGTGTGTGACAGATGAAATGTCTCACTCAGTATTGTCCAGAGTGCTGAGGAAAGCACACCGATGCCAGGCAAAATTGCACTACTAATGTCATTCCAAATTAAATTTGTCAGTTTTTACCTTGGGAAGTGAACTTCCATGCATTGCTATTGACTGCTGCCAGTCAACAGAGTGTAATGTCAAATGGCATTTAAATTATCAATGGAAAAATAAAAAAGACACATTCCAAAAAAGTACTTTAAAAGTACATTTCAGATGTTTCCTCAACTTTGTTATCTTACAACAGGAACCTGTATGGACTTAAACCATCACAGCATGGTATTAAGAAAAATCATTTAAGATCATTTCCCATATTTGTCACAGACAATGACATAGATTACCAAGGAGTAAAAGTGTTTAGGTGCACTCAAAATGTAACAATGTATCAAGTCACATTGAAAGTACAACAAAAACAATTTATGACAGTTGTCTTTTCTCATTTGCCAGTAAATGTCTTGATGAGTGTGATATTAGCAGCAGTTATGATACCCATGTACTCACATAATATTAAATAAAGACAGCAAACAATGCAGGTGTAGTCCTTTCTTTATTTATGTTGCCTCTTTTCCTTATCTATGCTTTCCTAACAGTAATGCTATATATCTTTTATTGCATATGGTATCTGTATCAATACTTGTACTTCCTTGAATATGCACAACAATTTTTAGTAAGAGGCAGGAACTATGGTCATTAAAACAGCATTTGAAAATTAGGAATGTTGCTCTCCTAACTCAGTCTACTTTCAGATTTTTTGATAAGTCTCTTCTCCCTGACACACCCTCAGTAGGTGTACATTAAAGAGGGGAGACTGTGAAACACTGATTGCTCCTTCAATCAGACTAATCATAGACAACTGTAAGCTTCCTCTTGCAGTGCTAGGGCAAATGCATGCAATTGTGTACCTCCTTACACCATGTTTACCTTCCCTGAACTTAGTGCAGATTGTGGTATTCAGGAATGTTGATGATTTATCTCCTCATTTGCATACTCACAGTGCTCATAGGGCTGAATCTGCACTACACAAAGGTAATTGTGTAGATAATGAACTTGTATCATAATGGGAGACTGTTTGGATCCAGAGAGCTTGGAACTGCAAAATGCTCACACCTTTGGAGATTTATCTACTTTATAAACTGCTTTCTTGGCAAGGTATGTTGCTATTTCTTACAGAAATGCCCAAATGCAAACCATTTTTTTTTTTATTTGTTTGCTTTTTGACATTACAGTGTCAGTGATACAACTGGTAGCACACTCACCTTTGGTGCAGAAGGCTGTGGGAACTATTTCTACATCTGATAGCTTGATTACTGACACTACAGTGCAGTATAATGGGAGTCATTTGGATGAGACATTAAACTTCTGCCCCATCTGCTTAAGTTGGTGGTAGCTTAGATGGATGTAAAAGATCCCATGGTACCTATCAAAAAGAGTAGGGGTCTTTTATTCATATACAAAAAGAACTGTTTACAACATGTTTTCATATTTGCAATTATATTTACAAATGAACAAATATATTTACATATATTCATACATTTCCTTACAATCATACTAAATTTTCATCCCTATTAGACCCCCACTCCTTTTTTCATAACCACCATCTGATTTTACTTACTAATGTTGCTACAATCCATTTACCATTGAGCATAATTTCATTTATTCTTTCACTCCATATAACCCATATGATATAAAATAGTTTTTTTATCTATTCTTTTAACATATTCTTTACTTCCATTCTTATATCCATATTTAATCATAATCATGTTTAGTTTATCCACTTCTTTTATATTTTTTAAAAACCTTTTTACTATTTTACATTTCAAAAAACATGCACAGTAGTTTCTTCTTCTTGACAGTAATCACAGTCTATCACTTTTCTTTTTATATGGCATATTTTCTTTTACTGGCAATTTATCTATTACAAGTCTCCACAAAAAATCTTGACATTCTAATTTCTGATTACATCATTTGCTTCTTATTTTTAGAGCTTTATTTTTTCATCTGTTAGAGTTTCCCATAGATTTACATACTAATGTTTTATCATTACATTCTTATAATGTACTTTTGTATCTTTTTCTATATCAAGTTATATTTTCCACAAACATTTTTTCTTGGTAACATTTTATTTAATTTATGCACTTTTTCTCTTTTACTCTTTTTACCCTACCCCCAAATTTTTCATACTTACATATTTTTTTAAATGACCACTAATCTCTCATCTTTTTCATTTATCCACTTTAACTCTTTGTACAAACATAATGGGCCAGGATAAACCACTGGGTTAATTAACCCCAAACCTTTTTCCTCTTTATTTGCATAAAAAACTTCTCTTTTTACTGGATTTTATATAGAACTCATCTAAATAAAAAAAATGTCTACAACAGTTCCTTTTCATATTTATTTATTTATTTAACATTTGTTAACTGGGAAAGTCTGACTTGGAACAAGCCAATTTTCAGTGAAGGCCAGGGGAGAAACAGCCTAGATGCATGCCTTTGTAATACTCTTGGCAACATAAATACACTTGCTCATCAGTACTAAATTTATCAAATAAGCCTTTTTTTTCTGAATGATAACTTAATATGCTCTCCAGAAAAAAAAGGTTTGTTTTATTTCTTCTACTGTTTTTCCCAAGAATTCTATTTACATCTTTATTCCCAAAATTTTTACCTAACTCAGAAATTTCATTCATAGGTTCATAGGTGTTTACTAGGCTAACAACAACAGGGGCCTTTTTAAGCCTAGTCATGCATCCCAAATCTCTGCCAAGTTCTGATACCCTTGATAAGTGTAAGCACGGGACATGGAGATGAACCATTTACAGGTTGCCTATGTCCATGAGAGACATAGGTGCCAAACCAGGGGTGAATTTCTGGTTTCACATCCAATTGTCCAAGTTGCACTTGAATTGGGTTAGGGAGGAATTCTGCTTCACATGGATGGGGAGCCTGTTCCATAGACAGGGCAGTCTCTAGGATACATACCTATCTCTCCAGCAGGTCCTATTTATATCATAGGCAAGGTTTAAGTCTTTAGAATGGGTAATTCTGGTGCTGTTTGTTTTATAGATATGCAAGAGATCCATCAGAGTGGGATCTGACAATGCCCTGTATGCTAGGCATATATCTCCCCTCAAAAGACTTTAGGAGACAGAATGCAAAGGATAGGGCCTTGAGGTGGTCTGCACAGGACATATTACTTACACCCTGTATTCTTTTAGTGAAGAACCTCTGTGGATGTTCCAATTGTTGGATATGCCTGGTTAGGTACATACTAAAGGAGGCATTGCATTCAATGATAAGTCTGATGAATGCTGAATACAGTGTAACAATGACTTCCTTGGACTTAGATGCCATACCTTTGTTTATAAGTTGTGCAA
The DNA here is from genome assembly GCF_019279795.1 of Protopterus annectens. Lineage (NCBI taxonomy): Eukaryota > Metazoa > Chordata > Ceratodontiformes > Protopteridae > Protopterus > Protopterus annectens. Next base: position 1,154,383,212 of record NC_056743.1, on the reverse strand, counting down.
CGTCGAATGATTTCCTCATCACTGTCGACAAGTGATGATCAAAGGCTAGATTACTATTTATGTGTGTCCCTAAGTCCCTGACTACTGAATCAACTCTAAGGGGTGTCTTGTCAATAAGATAGTTACCAGGGATGGATGACTTCCCAAATGACACTATTATGCATATCTTGGCAGTTAGGTTTAGTCCATGGATCTGGCACCAGCTGTATGTTTGTATCATCCCCTTGTGGAAAACATTTGTGTCAGTGTGAGATTCAGTGACAGCTCCTAATTTGCAATCATCTGTAAATGTATTCAGCCATAGACCACTGACATTGGCCTTGACTTTTGAGAAGTAAAAAAGGAGAGGTCCAAGGACTGATCCCTGAGGGACTCCAATTCTAATTTTGTGTCCTGTCTGTGAGACAGTTGGCTATCCACAGGGTGACATACAGGTTTGTACCTAACCTCTTGAGTTTGTCAACAATGTCCAAGTGGGGTATTGTGTCAAATGCATTGGCCAGGTCAAGGTAGGCAGTGTAAGCAATTTTGCTCTTATCCATTGCTTTGGTGACCTTCTCAAAGATGTCCACCAGGTTGAGTAGGCATGATCTGTCCTTGAAGAAACCAAATTGGGTTGGGTCTAGTGTCTGGAGGTTTACTATATATCTACTGATCATCTCCATGATCATTTCTTTTCATGTCTTTACATATAAGACTAGTGAGACTTATGGGTCTGTAGATGCTCCGCCTTTGTGCAGAGGGATGACTGTTGCCTTTCTCCATTCATAAAGCATGAAGCCTGTTTGGAGGCTACAGTTAAATAGTAATTTCAGAGGCCTTGATAGGTCATGTTTCATGCTATTTAGAAGGTACCCTGGGGTATTGTCTGGGGCCATTGATGCAGTGTTCTTGGTCTTAGAGACAGCATTAAGGACCTGCCCCCTAGTGATAGTAGGGGGACTTATATTTGATATTTCCTCAGGGAAGGTTGAGGGGGAGAGAGGGGTAAAGTTGGATCTGAATTTATCAGCCAGGAGGTTTGCTATATCTTCTGGCTCACTATAGGTGGTTCCATTTACAATGTGCTCTGCACACAATTGTGTATTGCCTTTGAGTTGCAGACATAGCTGAAGAATGCTTTGTGGTTGTCCTTGGCCTGGGAGGCCAAACTTATCTCAAATTTGGCTTTGGCAGACTTTATTTGTCCTCTGAGTTGTTTGGTTTGTTGAGAGTGCTTTTATCCTGGTGGGTGCTGCACCTCCTAATTTTTGCCATGATTTTCTTCCACCTGTTATACAGCTGATTGATTTTGTGATTTCACAAGCATGGTTTGTTTTTTGAGTTAGTTCTGTACTTCTTCCTGGTGAGTATAGCTGCCTCTATGCAGCTATTAACATGATTGTACAGGGTTTCTGTGAACATTTCTGCATAGGCAGAAGAATTCTCCGAGTTTATGGGGCTTGTAATTTTGCCAGGTTCTCACTTAATAGCAGGAGGTTAGCCTTAGAATAGCTCCTGTATATTCCAAGTTTAGCTATGGGTCCAGGTTTTATTTTTACTTCAAAGGAGATCATTTTGTGGTCTGACGTTACCAGGGAAGGCATTACAGTAGGGGGTGTGCTACATCACCTAAACCATTACTTTTCTCTTTATTTAAAGCTCTCCTAGCACCTCTAGACAGTAATTTGTGCAAATGATTACCTCTTCTATTCAAATTCTGTTTTTGCAATTATTATAATGTCATCTGCATATGGTAACAGAACTGGAATTCTTAACCTTTCATATGTTATATAACCTGTTTCCTTAATTTTGTAATTTATTTCACATGCTATCACATTCATAACTAATTCAAAGAGTATGCAACTCATGTGGCATCCCTGTCGTATGTCACTCTTCATATGCACCTATTGGCTTAACCACCCAATTACAAGGATTTTTACTTTATTTTTGCTATAGGCTGACATACATAATTTCTTAACTTTCTAACTTATTTTATATTATTTCATTATTACCTGTAAGAGTTTACCGCAGTGGTGCAGCGGTAGCGTTATTGCCTCACAGCAAGAAGTTCTCCCATTCAATTCTTGGCTGGAGAGCGGGGAGTGCATTCTGTGTGGAGTCTGTATGTCCTCCCTGTGGTTGGGTGGCATTCGAAAGACATGCGTAAATGGGCGTGCCTTCGTTGAAGGTTGGATGTCGAGCTGGCACCTCGGCGTTCGTGAAAATCTGCTGCCAATCATTAGCGGACTGGGGTTCCGCTGTGGTGACCCCTAACCGGGAAAAGCCAAAAGACAAACAACATTACCTGTAAGAATTTATGTTCAATTGTACTAAATGCCTTGTTCAGGTTTCCTGTCATGATTTTTTCTTCTTCTTTTCTATTCATAATATCATCCACAATTTCTCTATTATTACTAATTCTTGACAACCCTTCCCCTTTATATTATGTATATTATCTCCCATAACATTTTTCACTTTAGTTTCAAATCTCCTTTGTATTATTTTCATAAAGATATTATAATCATTATTCAAAACTATTGGCCCCATTTTTAATTGTCTTCTATCTTCCTTCTTCTATATGAATTTAAGCATTCTACTCCATAATTCTTTATACATAAAACCTTCATTTAACCATTCATTCAAAATCTTTTAAAAATATATTTTTTGCCAAGAATTTAAATTTGTATACATCTCATACCCTATTCCATGTGGTCCTGCAAACAAAATCTATATTTACTTGTCCTAATATTTTACCTAATTCATATAAAGAAATCTCCTCTTCCATCTTCTTATTCTCATTTTTCTGTTAACTATTTTTTACTTTCCATGATTTTTTCACTAGCTTCTTTTTTTCCTAAACATTTTTTGTACATATTGTAATATACTATTCAAAATCTTTTCCAGAGTTCTTTCTATTTCTCCTTTTTCATTTTGTTTCTCTCATTACACTACCATCTTCTTGCTTAAGTAATTCAATACTTCTTTTTTCCTTGTAAAACATATGTTTTGCTTATATGACAGTTCTTGTATTTTTTCTTGATTTCTTTCATATAATTATTTTCCTTAGTCAAAGTGTTTTCTGTCATTATGTTCTAAACCATACAATGCATCATTATATGTTCTTTTATATTTTTATTTCTCTACTTTTCTCACATTATACTGCCACTGTAAAAACATTTTTATATGCTTCCTTAAATATCATCCACTATTCAGACTAATTTTTATAAAATGTTCTCATAGTAATATGATCATTCCATAACTGTATTACTAATCTCTTTCCTTTTTTCATTCCATGTTTTCCCATTTATCCTTTTTATTCCTTTACCAGCTTTTATATATCTCTTGTTTCCCTTTATATCTGGCCATATTGCAAAATGATCAGAAAAATTCTATTTCAACTACCTCCCCTTCTCTTATAACAAATTTTTCTGATACTATAAAATAATCTATTTAAGTTCTATATATATTCCTTTTGTAAGTCCATGAATTTTGTCCCAACGTTTTAACTTACCACATCTTATAACTTCTAGCATGTTTTCTATCATTTCCTTTCTTTTTATGCTTGCCTCTTAAATCACAATTATAGTCTTTCCCTTTCTTTACAATTAGTATAAGCACAGAAGGTTATAAATCTGTTTTAACTCTACAATGTTTAATTTTCCCATTTTTGCTAAAGTTACATCTAGTATCTTTACTGCATTTCTACAGAATTTGGCTATTTCAGAACTTTTCTCATTTCCCAAATTCCAGATTATCTTTCCTGTGCATAGTTTCTCTGTTTGTAATCCTTCTTCATTTGTTTAACATTGTGTGTCTTCTAATATAATTACTTTTACATCATGTGTTATTACACTACTACAAAATCCCTATTCTTTGTACTTTATTCTTAATACTATTCACATTTACAGAAAGTACTCTAAAATTTTCATTTTTCTGTATTTCTTAAATTTGTGGTTTCACAAATTAATAGCTAATTACTAAGCTAGTTGCCTTAATGGACCATTCTAAGCCTAGACAATTTCCCTTCCAAAGGTGAGAACCAAACACTGTACCTTGTGTCTGTGAGTCAAACACCTTAATTATATCAATGTCCAACCATTAGCTGTATATATTCTTTTTTCTTTTTTCTTTTGTACTTGTCCCATTAAATTTTCTTTTTCCTGTGTTTTACCCTTTTACTAATAGCATTTTTTTCTTTTACTATCTCACAATTTATGTCTTCTTCATTTATTTCAGAGCCTTCTTCTATGTTCTATTTTCTCATCTAACTTTTCTTCTACTTCTGCTACTTCTAAAATGTCTTCTTTGTTCACAGGTTCATGTAGGTGTGTACTAGGCTAATGGCCCTAGAACCTTTACTAGCCTAGCCCATAGAAGTGCCCTAGCATTGTGCTGCCTGACATTAGTTCCCAGTTCCTCTATCAAGTAGAGCCACTGGAGTGATCCCCAGGGTGAACTTTCTATTTCCTATCCACTCATCAAGATTTCTCTTGAAGAGGGCCAGTGAGCTGCTCTTCTTGACATGTATGGAAAGTCTATTCCAGAACATGGGCAGTCTCTGTGTTATGAACATGCCCTTTCAGCATGTTCTGTTGATTGTGGTAATGAGGTTGAGGTCTCTGTAGTGAGTGGTGTGGAGAGATTGGGATTTCTTTAGCTGTAGCATTTCTAATAGAGCTGGGTCAGACATGGCTTTGCAAGTCAGGCAGAGATCGTCTCTTAGTAGATGCTATGAGACAGAGAATAGCTGGAGTTTTTTGAGTCTGTCCATGTAGGACATGTGTTTAAGGCCTAGGATCCTCTTTGTGAGGTAATTTTGTGGCCTCTCCAGCTGTTGTAGGTGTCTAGTGAGGTACATGCCCAAATGTCGCATTATACTCTATGATTGGTCTAATGAGGGAAGAGTAGAGTGAAATGATGACTTCTTTCTTCCTGGATGCAAAACCCTTGGTAATGAGATGTGCCACATAGAAGGAATTTCTGACCACAGTTGCAGTGCGGTGGTTGAAGGAGAGGTTGCTGTCAACCTGTGTCCCCAGATCTCTTATAACACCTTCACTGTTTAGTGGGCTCCCATCAATGTGGTAATTAGTGGGAAGTGAGTTTTTCCCATAGGTGATGACGACGCATTTTTTGGCATTAAGCATAAGGCCATGGTTTCAATACCAGTCATTGGTCTCAGTGAGGCCTTTCTTAGGATGTCTGCATCACTTGGGAAGTTAATAATGGCTCCCAGCTTGCAGTCATCTGTGAACTTGGTCAGCCAGAGTCCCTCCGTGTTGGACTGGACTTCTGAGAAGTAGATGCCAAACAGGAGAGGACCCAGGACTGATCCCTGTGGGACTCCACTCATGACTGGTTGGCAGTCTGCTTAGAGTCCACTACTTTCACACTGTGGGTTCTGTCAGCCAATTTGCAACCCACCTAATTATATAGGGGTTGATGCCTAGTTTGGTGAGTTTATCAATAATTCCTGAGTGAGTAATGGTATCAAAGGCCTTGGCCAGATCGAGTTAGGCTGTATGAACTGCCTTTCCTTCATCCACAGCTCTGGAGACTGACTCAAAGAAGTCAACCAGGTTGAGCAGGCATGATCTACTTTTCACAAAACCAGATTGCATGGGATCTAGAGATTGGAGATTCCCTATATTCTTGTTAATTAGGTCCATGATGCACTCAATAGCCTTACATGACAGACTCATCAGGCTAATGGGCAATAATTTCCAGGGTCTGTAGTCGCTTCTCCTTTATGGAGAGGGTTGACTGTAACAGTGCACCATTTGGTAGGGACAAAGCCTGAGGTGAGGCTGTGAGTGAACAGTGCACACAGATGTGATGCCAGTTCACTTTGTAATTCATGTAGAACACAGCCAGGGATATTGTCGGGTCTTATGGAAGCTGTATTCTTGGCCTTAGACAATGCATCTTTTACCTGTGCTGCAGTAATGCTAGGTGCCTGGCATTCTTCTGGTTTGAGATTGGGCCTTTAGGGGGGAGAGAGGGGTAAAGTTAGCTCTGAATCTGTCAGCCAGTATGCTGGTAATATCTTTTGGCTCAAGTATAGGAGGTACCATTGTGCAGTAACTCAGAGCAAATCTGGGTATTGCTGTGGAGATTCTTGATATAACCATATAAGGCTTTGTGGTTGTTTTTAGTGTCTGCCACAATTCTGCCTTCATAGCTGGCTTTGGAGGTTTTGATGAGGGATCTCAACTTTTTGTTGAAGCTAATAAGGGAATTTTTCCAGTCTTGAGACTTCACCTTTTTCTGCAACAGTTTCTTTCTTCTGTTGTAGAGTTTATCAATGGCAGGGGACCACCAGATTAGCTTCCTTTTTCTGGAGGACAGCATCTTGGTTCTGTTGGGTATGGCTAGTTCCATACATTTATGTATATGTTCGTACAGTGCATTGGTGCATGGCTTGACAGTCATGTATCTATTTTCCATTGGCATGGGTGCCGTGAAGTTAGCCACCTCTGTTTTTAGCTTTGGAGAAGTTTTTCATGGTGGATACCTTTGCAGGGGGTGTGGGTGAGATGTGGATATCCATGGTGATTAGTTTGTGGTCAGATCTAACCAGGGATGAATTGACTATTGGTGTAGGGCAACTGTTGCCCATGGTAGTAATAACCAGGTCAAGGATGTTGCTTCCTCTAGTGGGGGTAAGAATAAACTGGTTCAGGGCATTGGAACTGATGAATTCCAAAAAGCATTGGGCCAGTGCATTGGTGCATGAGTAGTTTTCCCAGTTGATGGACGGGTAGTTGAAGTCACCTAGTATGAGAGTATTGGGTTGGATCTTAATAGTTTCCAGGGTGCTTAGGAATGTGGAGTGAGTGTCTTGGGACATGGTCGGGGACCTATAGCAAGCTATGACCTGAATCGCCTTCTTACCCAATGTTAGTTGTATCTGGAGTATCTCAGATGCATTACGCTAGGCTACTAGTCTGGAGGTGTGTATATCCTTTATGACTATGGAAACACCACCATCTTTGGAGCTTTGGTCCATGTTCTGGGGCCGAAAGGTGTGGAATACGTTATAGCATGGTAGCACAGGAGTGCTTTCTGCTGCTTTAAACCAGGTCTCCGTTACAGCAGAAACTTCGATGTTCTCCATTTTTTGGAGTGTTTCGAGTGACTGCATCTTGAGATTTAGACATCTAGCTTTGAGCAGCATGACCCTCAGATTGCAGTTATTTATAGCTGTTACGGTGGTAATTTGGTCTTTGTTACACCGCCTAATAAAGGCACTATAGGCCCAGGGGTGACAGATGCAGGCCATCTCTGGCAAAGCATCGAAGTCTGTCAGTCATGTCATCCCAAGCAGACAGATACTGGATCCCCTTAGAATGACACCAGAAACTTAGCCAATTGTTGAAGTCAATCATTTTCTGTTTGTACTGCGGTATCATTCTGGGTGACAGTAGGATGCTGCTTACGGCTAGTGTCATACCTGCCTGGGCCACATAATCTGAGAGCTCCACCATGTCTCTTTTCATGCAGTCCAGAAAGGTGTATCTCTGGTCATTCACACCCACATGGACAATGACAGAGTCATACTTGTACTTGTTGTGGAGTGAACAAAGTGTGTGTGTTATGTGTCGGATTCTGATACCTGATAGACAGCTGACTGTTACCTTCCCCTTATTCAACCTAGTGAGTGGAACATCAGTGTGTCTCACTATTGAGTCACCCATGATTATTGTATTGGGCAAGCTGCTTTGCCTTAGGTGCTTAGGTTGAGGGGCACACTGTGTAGGTTTGTGCTGTGTTGTGGTGGTCAAGTGCGTTTCTGCCTTGGAGGTCTCTGCTGTTTGGGTAGATTTCTATTGAGAGCCTCCGTGAAGGTGGGTGTGTGGTTTATGTTTTTATGTGAGGGCTGTGATGGTGGGTGTTCTGGAGGGCAATGTGTTCCATGTGGTGTGGTGCATGTGTTGACCTTCTCCTCTTGACCAGCTATTCCAGTCTTGGCTGGAGAGTGCATGGCTTCCAGTTTGGAGATGTAAGTGCATCTCTCACAACTTTGAGTGTTGGGAGGTAAGAGGAGTGGATTGTCTGTGTATATGAGGCAGTTGCTACACTGCCCCAGAATGCCCAAGATCACCAGGTTACTAGGTGAAAGCACAAAAAACTAACCTTTAGACATGCCAGGAGAGATGGTCATCATTACTAAGTAATGGAGCTTTTTCCTTATAGGACATCTAGTGCTGATAGCACTTATGTGTGCTACAATAATTGCTACAAAAAGCCTGATGAAGTGCTATGTAAATAAGCTAATTAAAGTGCAAGAAAGAAGAGATCTAGCAAGATCTAAGGGAAAAACTGAAGAGCAGACTTTCTGGCATCAGTAATATACTTTAAATACAGTGCAAGATAGCACCCTTGAGTGTGTAGCAATATTAAAGCAAATACAGTTAAAATAAATGCAGTTAAATGAAAAAAAAGACTTAAGTGCAGAAAGCAGTATAATCAGGAAAAATAAAAATGGAGGCACTAAAAGTATCTTTCTCCTTTCTGTTGCTCTTGTAGTCTGCAGGACGCCAAAACACGATCCATGGAGCTTAAACATATATGGTCTGGACATACTGCTTCACAAGTGCTTTTGAAACTTTATTTGTATTGCTTTGGCATCTATTACAGTTTAACATATCTTTATAATGTTTTGATCAATTTCATTCCCTGTTTATCTTTGTTGTGTTTATTGCTTATTATCATTGACCCTGACAGTGGCACTGTGGAACTCCTACCAGCTGATGTCAGAATACTGGTAGCCCCTGATGATGATGATGCACAGTCTGGGGGTGCAGAGTGTCAGTCTGACAAAGAAGTTGTGGCTCCCACATCTCCTGCCATATTTTTGACACAGTCAGTATGCCAATGCATACCCATGACATGGAGACCTCTAACATAGGACAGGTAGAGGGTGAACACAATTGATCAGGGAGGAATGGTTTCTCCAGTTGCAGAGCTGGTCAATACTCCTCATAGCCATTATGAAGTGAGGTGCCACTCAGCAGGGTTAGCAGAGGTGCTTGAAGGAAGCCTGCTGTCCACCTTCCTCCTGATGCTCGTGTGTCATTAGTGCTGTAGTGGAGGCACAGGCACATTCCACCAGGACCACAGAAGAGTTAGTACAAGTACTAAAGATTGTGCAATCTGACATTGGTGACTCCTTGGACAGGATGTATAACACACTGGACTGGGCAGTGTCTGTGATGAGTTATCTGCTAGGGGATGGTAAATATCTACATGGCTGGAGATCTGTTACATCTTCTGGTTTTAGCAGACATGACCGTGCCAGATCCCACTTCCATATTTGCACTACTTGTACTACTTTCACTGCTCTATCAGTGGTTGTGATGTCCACACCTGGTCATGGTCATGGTCCTGGATGTAGTCTTGAGGAGATCTCATCCAACAGACATCACTCTCATTCATTTAGAGCCCCAACTTCTAGCCAGGGCTGTGGAAGTTGCAGTGCAACTCCTGGCAGGGGCAGGTCTCCTGGTTGGGGGCAAAAACACTGAACTGACTCTGTACCATGCACATCTCACACCTGTCCCGAGATGCCAAGACATTGTGCTAGCACAGTGCTTGATTGTGTTTATGCAGACATACACAAATACTACAAAAAAAAAAAAAAAAAAAATCACTTGCCCATACAACCTCACACACATGCAAGCTATTTAAAAAGTACTGTTGAGTGCTGTACATCTGTTGTTTCTGGCCCTGACCACTGTATACTTTGATTGATACACATTTCCTACTCGCACACACTTATTTCTTTGGTGTCAGCCTTGTCCTCCTGCCACCCTCCCAACTGGCCAATGCAAATGATGATGACTGTGCCCTGTCCTTTGCACGTCTTTGTAATTGGGTTGCATATATATATATATATATGATGCACACAATGGATAGCTAATGCTTGCTTACTCATGAGCTTCCATTTATCAATATGTATTACTGAAGAAAAGTGTTTGATTTCTTGTTCCTACTCATTTGTGAATGATTGCTTATATATTTATTAAACCTCATATTTCAGTTGATATTGTAACTAAAGTAGTCAAATCAGTAGGTACTTCAGTCTTGCTTCTTGATATACTTGTGCAAATGAGGGTATAATTGACCTGTTCTGTGTTTTATAGAGTGGTCAATTGAAATGCTTGATGTATAGTATTGGATGGAATATGCAATTATATATTGCAAACGTCAGACATATGAGCTATTACTGATATAATTGTACACCTCAGATGAATGAACTGCTTAGGGGTGTATACATATTTCCATATGAATGCACTCTGTTATGTAACCATTTTATTTTTGTTACAGGTTCCACACTTTACTTTGTCATTACTGCTGGTACAAACTGTGTCCTTGGGAGTTATTCCTGTCTGATGTTATCAGAACACAGCCATTACATGATTAAATAAAGGTTGTAGAGTTTGGTAGTCAACATTTGTATGCGAGTGGAAACGTAGGCTTTGATCTAGGCAGTGAGTGCATGTGCTATCCTTTGCCTCTTAGCCACAGCCAGGGCATACTGTGCATGCCTCCATCTGCCAGAACCATCTGCAACTAGTGGCTCTCCTTCAGACTCCTCTGCATCTGCTGCCACTACTGTTGCTTGCACTGCCTGTGGTCCATGAAACTGTAGTCCTGCCTCTTGCTATGCTTCTTGAAGCTGTTTCCTGAGAATTATTCTGTGTAACCTGGCACAGACTGTAAGTATTTCGACATAGGTGCCTGAGTCATACTGCAATGCACCTCCTGATGTGTCTAGACACAGGAACCTTGATTTGAGCAATCTAAATGTACAGTCTATGTTATTCCTAGTTTGAGTGTGGACCCTGTTGTATTCTTGCTTAGTGGGGTCATGTGGGTTTCTCATAGATATCATGAGCCAGGGCTCCAATGCATAACCTGCATCACCCACTAGAAGCCCTTTAGGAATGCCACCTTTAGCAAACCTGATGTACAGCTCACAGGTGTTCCATATGTTTGAGTCATGAAAACTTCCTGAATTACCTGCACAGACACTGTAGATGATCCCTTGGGCATTACAGACACGTGACAATTTATAAAGTGGTAACTTTTCCTGTTGATGCATCCCCTTCCCTGTTCACTGGTTGGGTTTTTATTTCTATGTGTGTGTGCAATCTATGGCCATAAAACACTTCAGGGAAGTGTTGTACTGCATAAAATTCCTGCATGGTTCTTGCTTTCTCCTGTGTGGTGTATGGGAAACAGATGTGATTCCTTGTAATATTGTAGCAATGCATTTAAAAATTGATGTAATATTCTAGAGGATGATGCCTGTGATACCCCTAATATATCTTGTGTGGGTCTCTGGAAATTACCAGCAGCTAGTATAGATAATGCTACACAAGTTTTGTTTCTACGTCAATGGGTTCTCCAGAATTTCCCTGCGGCCTGAGGTGGGGGCTGCAGAGGTTGCATAGTTCCTAGAGTGTTTCCCCGTCCATCCTGTATCACTCTAAAAAAAGGAATGAGCCAGCACGTACAGTTCTGTCGAACCAACTTTATTGGCAAAAAGATTCCATTAATTCAAAGGAATCCTAGTAATCAAGCATACCGGTTTCGGCCATATCATGGCCTTTATCAATGCAATTCTATACAAGTCAGGAAACCCGACCCCTGGTGGACAACCATTATATACTCCATATTTAAAGGGATACATAGTCTTATGCAATAACCAAATGTATTGGAACAAAACGGCACTTTTCCCACATAATAATATACTTCAACATAATAAACATGTAAGATACATTAACAATCATAAATATCATCAAAATAATATTATAAAAAGGGAATATATCATAACCAAAATATTTCAGGGACCTGAATAATGATCAGAAAAACTTATCAAGACAATTTATATATATGAACAACTTATATATATTTTTTTCATATATAATAATAAGCCTCAAAATTTATCATGAACATACATTCCCACTTATATCACAATATTGGTTCAGGCTATCCAAATCCTATATGTTATATACAAGAATCTATAATCTCATAAACTCAAATCATATAACCTCTGGATGTATATACATCCTCCACATTCCTGTTAATTTGAAAATATGCCTAGAACCAAAATTGATCAATGGTACATAATCCCTTTACATAAATCATAATATATATACACATGACCTACAAAATTCTATTCTAACATATTTAAACCGGGTCTAAATAAACCACCCAATTGAATTATCCACCTATTTTCCATTTGATCAAGTTTGATAAGTTGTTCATATATATAAATTGTCTTGATAAGTTTTTCTGATCATTATTCAGGTCCCTGAAATATTTTGGTTATGATATATTCCCCTTTTTATAATATTATTTTGATGATATTTATGATTGTTAATGTATCTTACATGTTTATTATGTTGAAGTATATTATTATGTGGGAAAAGTGCCGTTTTGTTCCAATACATTTGGTTATTGCATAAGACTATGTATCCCTTTAAATATGGAGTATATAATGGTTGTCCACCAGGGGTCGGGTTTCCTGACTTGTATAGAATTGCATTGATAAAGGCCATGATATGGCCGAAACCGGTATGCTTGATTACTAGGATTCCTTTGAATTAATGGAATCTTTTTGCCAATAAAGTTGGTTCGACAGAACTGTACGTGCTGGCTCATTCCTTTTTTTAGAATGCCTATGGATTTTTTGGAGCCGTGTCCTGGAGTTGCCATCCTGTATCACTCAGCAATTTCTGTGGTCATGGAGTTCATAAGTCAAATGGGGTTTAAACACTCTTCTTCTAACCTTGATTTAAAGCTTGTTGCACTTACAGCAATGATAGAAAAAAACTATTTGGGGTTGCCTCTGCTAAGAGCAAGCATGCCTGTATTCCAAAGAGTTTTGGAGCTCAGGGTAAATAGCTACACTGAATGCTTTACAGCTCTGTCATGTTTGATTGGTTAGTTAACATGTACTTCAACTCTTCATGCTGTCATTAGCATATTCTGCCATATCGTATTCTGTCCGCATGATAGCTGCACTTAGTGTATCTGTTAATGAATCTGGTCCATGGATTAGATTTAAAAAAAAAATACAGTTGGCATAATCCAGACTACTTTGCCCAGTCTTCCTCACTGATGAGTCATTCGATGAGCAGGACTGGAAGTGTCATATACCAAGCAGCACAGCTAAATCCTGTAACTAAAGAAACACAGCATTGCCCCTGTCTAGGTATGTTTGTTGTTGTTTGCTGTATACTTTATTTCTTATTGCATATGCACCAGCACAAACAAACGCACTATAGTATGCATAAATAGGTATATGCATAGTTCATCCAAAACACACACATAGAAACACAAAACACACACCTACATTCGTGGAGGCTCTCAATAAAAACCTGCCCAAGTATCAGGGACATCCAAAGCATAAACGCAAGCAAACTCCACCCCCCAACACAACCCAAATGACATAGCCCACAAACTCAGTGTGCCACTCAACCACAGCTCATAAGGCATAACAACGTACCCAACACTCTAGTCATGGGTGACTCTATAGTCAGGCACACTGATGTTCCACCCACTAGACTAAACAAGGAGAAAGTTACTGTCAGCTGCCTGTCAGGTGCCAGGATCCACCACATAACACATGCACTCAGGTCACTCCACAATAAGTACAAATATGACACTGTCATTGTCCATGTTTTTGTGAATGACCTGAGACGTACCTCCCTGGAATACATGAAAAGAGACATGGAGGAGCTCTCCAATCTTTGTATCCCAGCCAGGTATGACCCTAACCCTGAGTAGCATCCTGCCATCACCCAGAATGATACCACAGTACAAGGACAAAATGATTGACTTAAACAATTGGCTAAGCTTCTGGTGTCATTCTAAGGGGATCCAGTATTTGTCTGCCTGGACAACATGATTGACAGTCCACGATGCTTTGCCAGAGATGGCCTGTACCTGTCGCCCTTAGGATTCCGGATACTGGCTAAGGCTCTTGCCATGCCTATAGTGCCTTTTTTAGGCAAGGTTCAAATGACAAATTCACCACTGTAACAGGTACAAACAAGCAAAATCTGAGGGTAATGCTACTCAATGCTAGAAGTCTAAACCTCAAAATGCACTCACTCGAGGCACTCCTTAAAATGGAGAACATTGACATCTGTGCAGTGACAGAGACCTGGTTCAAAGCTCCAGAGAGCACCCCTGCATTACCAGGCTTCAATGCATACCACACCTTTCGGCCACCTAACCCAGAAAGAAGCACTAAAGGCAGAGGCGTGGCCATATTCATTAAGGATATTCACACCTCCAGGCTAGTTGCACAGCATAATGCATCCGAGATTATCCAAGTGCAACTAACTCTGGGCAAGACCGCAATCCAAATTGTAGCTTGCTACAGATCCCCCACCATGCCCCAGGATTCACACTCCTCATTTCTTGATACACTGGAAAGTATTAGGGTACAGCCCAACACCCTAATAATGGGCGATTTCAACTACCCCACCATTAACTGGGAAAACTATTCATGTACCAACTCTTTTGCTCAACGTTTTCTAGAATTCATAAATTGCAATGCCTTGGATCAGCTTACTCACACCCCCACCAGGGGCAGCAATATCTTAGACCTGGTCATTACCAACATGGGAAACCGATGCTCCACACCAGAGGTCAATTCCTCGTTGGTCAGATCTGACCATAAGCTAATCAACCTAGACATCCACATCCCACAACCATCCCCAATTAGGGAAACCATAGTAAAAATCTTCTCCAAAGCCAACTTCACACTTCTTAAGACAGAAGTGGCAAACTTCAGGACACCCTTGCAGACGGACAATAGAGGTATGACTGCCGAATCCTACACAAATGCACTTTATAAGCACTTATACGAGTGCATGGATCATGCTATCCCTAATAGAACCAAGATGTTATCCTCCAAAAAAAGGAAGCCAATCTGGTGGTCCTCTCTCATAAACAAACTCTACAACAGAAGAAAGAAACTGTTGCAAAAAAGAGTAAAATCCCATGACTGGAAGAACTCCCTGGTCAACCTCAGTAAGAAGATGAGATCCCTCGTAAAATCCTCCAAAGCTAGTTACGAAAACAACATTGCCAGTGACTCTAAAGACAACCACAAAGCATTCTATAGCTATGTCAAGAATCTAAATGGGAACACTCAGATCTGCTCTGAGTTACAGCACAATGGCACTAAATATACAGAACCAACTGATATTGCCAACATCCTAGCAGATATGTTCAGTGCTAACTTTACCCCCCTCTCACCCCCTAGAGGGCCCATTTCTATACTGAAAGAATGCAAAGTTCCTATAATCATGGGTGCACAGGTAAAAACACACTCTCCAAAGCCAAGAACACAGCATCCATGGGACCTGACAATATCCCAGGCTGCATTCTACACGAACTACAGAATGAACTGGCACCCTACCTAAGTACCATGTTCAATCATAGCCTCACCTCAGGCTTTGTACCCACTGAATGGCGCACCATGACGGTTATCCCACTCCACAAAGGGGGAGCCACTACGGACCCTGGGAACTACCGCCCCATTAGCCTGATGAGCCTGGTCTGCAAGGCCATGGAACGTATCATCGTGGAACTCATAAACAAAGACATTGGTAATCTCCAAACTCTGGACCCTACCCAGTTTGGATTTGTAAAAGGCAGATCATGTCTCCTAAACCTGATTGACTTCTTTGAAGCAGTCGCCAAAGCCATAGATGAGGGTAAAATGGTTTACACAGCTTATCTAGATCTCACCAAGGCTTTCGACACCATCCCCCACTCTGGAATTATAGTTAAGCTCACTAAACTAGCTATAAATCCCTATGTCACAAGATGGGTTGCCAACTGGCTCACGGACAGAACCCACACTGTGAAAGTAGCGGATTCCAAATCCGACATCAGACCAATGACAAGCGGAGTACCACAGGGTTCAGTCCTGTTTGGTATCTACTTCTCTGAAGTGCAGGCCAACACAGAAGGTCTTTGGCTAACAAAGTTTGCAGATGACTGCAAACTAGGAGCCATAATCGAAACTCTTAACGATGTGGACAAACTACAAAAGAGCCTCACTGAGACAGATACCTGGTGTCAAAGCCATGGCCTGAAGCTCAATGCCAAAAAGTGTATTGTCATCCCCTTTGGTAAAAACTCTGTACCCATGAACTACCACATAGCTGGTAGTCTACTTAATGCTGAAAATGTGAAAAGAGACCTTGGGACATAGGTGGACAGTAGTCTCTCCTTTGATAATCACATCGCCACAGTGGTCAGGAAATCCTTCTACATGGCTCATCTCATCACAAAAGGATTCTCATCCAGAAAAAAAGAGGTCATTGTTCACCTCTACTCATCACTCATTAGACCCATTATAGAGTACAACACCCCTTTTTGTATGTACCTCACAAGACATCTGGAAAGACCACAGAAATACCTCACAAAGAGGATTACTGGCCTCAAACAGATGCCCTATGCAGACCGTCTCAAAAAACTACAGCTTTACTCCATCACATATCGCCTACTCAAGGGCGATCTCTGCCTAACATACAAAGCGACGTCAAACCCAGAGCTGTTGGACATGCTCCACTTAAAGAAATCCCAATCCCTCCAAGCTACACACTCTAGGGACCTAAACCTTGTCACCACAATAAACAGAACATGCTGGAGGGATAGATTCCTGTCCCAGAGACTTCCCATACTCTGGAACAGACTACCTATGTCAAACAGAGCTCTTCATTAGCACTCTTCAAGAAAAATCTTGATGATTGGATGGGAAATGGGAAATTAACCCCGGGGATCACTTCTGTGGCTCTGCTCGACAGGGGCACAGAAAAATAATTTTCTTGGGTGGTGAAAGCCAGGGTACATTTTTTGGCTAGGCTTGTATGGACCCTAGGGCCGATAGCCTGGTACCTACCTATGAACCTATATATAAACAGGCATACACACATGCATATATCGACGCACTACATGGGGCCTAGTATTTGCTATGTGAAATCTGTTGTACTGAAGGTCTACGGAATTAATATTATGATAAGTAGTAAACCAAGGTTCCTAAATCTAAATTACAAGTACTACAGTTTCATGCACCACAAACCTGATCTCACATATATTATTTATCCACTTTTCAGTGTTTTTATTTTTATTTTATACTAGTGTTTCCCATTGACTTCATTTAGTTTAGTTGTTTACAGAAGGTTTTATGAATGGAGCTCTTTTATGTGTGACCTTGCACTCTACTTTTTGGGTAATTTTTTTGTAGTGGCAGTTATCTTATTATTCACATTATGTTTAGTACATTAGTGAGTGCTATATTAGGATTTCTTAGTTTTATAGTTTAGTTGCATTTCTCTTATTTTTGGAAATCAAAGCCACATTTATTTTGACTGCAATAACGTTTTCAGTTGGCCACTTATGGTCCCCCATCTTCTTTTGTTTTTATTTTATTGTAATTTTCTTTATTTTAGTAAACAGAATTGTTATAGTAAAGACTGGTTTAAATCAGTAGTGTTATATAAAGGGAGATTTGTGTGTGGTCTCTAAACAGTTTGTAGATTTGCTTTTTTTCTCTGTTTAGAATTGGAAGTGCAAATCTTTGACTTTGTTTTTCTGTTAAACCAAACATAGACTGGGTATTGGGGTTTTTAGTTTTAGGTGGTCTAGTGTCTTTACAAATGCATCTATCACACATGCCCTCCATTACATTCTGATATTTGTAATGTTTTTCTTCATGGCTTATGTTTTAATTTCTTCGTACGTCATCAATCTATATGGTGCCTTATAAGTAGGGGTGCATATTACACACATTTCTTTACTTTATAGACACATCAGTCTATGCTGAGTTTGAGCAGGTTCCCTATAGTTATGTCCACTTTGTACATGCACACGTTTGTGTATGCTGATAACTGCATCTTTAAAACTGTAGCCTGAAGCTACCTCAGTACATCCAAAAGAAATATGCAATAGGCCTATAGGACTGCCATGTATAAATAACAGACAGAAGTGATCCTAGCTGCACTGGTTCATTATGTCCCAATTGTACCTTGTTTTATGTCCCAACTGTACCTTGTTTCTGCATATCCATTTTCTATAATTTTCTAGTTCCTGCTTTGTCTGTTTCGGGTTATGAAAGAATCAGAAAGTATCACAAGTATTGTGTACGGCAAAGAACTGGTCCAAGTCAAGATGCTAGTCCATCACTGAACACAGATATACACAACAGTTCTGCACAGGTACCTAGTGTGGATAGGAATTCTTTGAGTCACGTAATTGTGGGTATTTGCAATGTGGGAAGGGACCAGAGACTCTGGTAAAAATCCACATGGACAAAAATAGAACATGCAGACTTTATACAGATGGCATTCCACACAAGCATCAGACATTAGAATCAAGTTTGCTTTACACAATATTTATACAAAACACAGTTGGGGCTGACTCCTTTGTGGTACAATGGCTAGACATTTTTTTTTAATTCTGTTACCCTGAAACTGCTTACTTCATAGATGACATCCCTGTGTAACATTATTACAGATGTTGGCCTTATAATGTCTTCTCCCTCCGTTGTTCAATACAGATTTGTATATTCTTTCATGCTAATTGTTCTCTCTGCTTTATCTTGTATCCCTGTGTGAAATTATCAGAAGGTCAAGAGATTATAGAGTCTTTGTGGTCATTTATTAACATTTATTGCTTCCTTCATTTTTCCCTATTTATTACCATCATTTAATTAATGGACTTCGACAGCAGTGCCTGAGATATGCATTCCTGTTTTCCTTCTGTTTAGATATTATTTGATCTAGTCTTTCTAATGGCATTATAGTCTGCTAGTGTTACACTAGCCTTATACATTTCCTATACTATGATTCCATTTTGCGGGTTCTACACACTTCTTTTAAATACATTTACTGGTTACTAAACTTACTAGATACCACATCATCTGAGGCTATACATATATATATATATATATATATATATATATACAGTGGAGGCTGGTGACTTCAAATCAAAGGGGGGCTGCAGGACACAGCTGAATGGGTGGGGCCAACAGGAGGGGGTGTGGCCAACCAAAAAGGGGTGGGATCAATGCTGGACATGCTTACTAATTTACATGAAATAAATGCTCAGTCACTATGGTGCATGCTGAATACTCTACACAGCACACATTGTTACATGTATATACAGGTTGGTTTGAAGACTTACCTCTGCGGTATGCTGCAAACAGTACTTCATACTCTGTTTCTACACCTGATGAGAAGCTGTGGTCTGGTCTGGAACACATCAGGTCATACTGGATTTATTTTTCCCCCCTTTTCATAGAGATTCAAAAGGGACAATTTAAAGTTTCCCAAGCAAACACTATTCACATTACCTCCACCTGGTTCCAAATAAGTGCTTGTAGTCTTCTCTTTAAGCTCTTCTTGTTAGGGGTTGCCACAGCAGATCATCTGTTTCCATTACTTCCTGTCCTCTGCATCTTGCTCTGTCACACTAACCACCTGCATATCCTCTCTCACCACATTCATAAACCTTATCTGAGGCCTTCCTCTCTTCTTCTTCCCTGGCAGCTCCATCCTTAGCATCCTTTTCCCAATATACCCAGCATCCCTCCTCAGCACATGTCCAAATCAACACAATCTCACCTTTGGAAATGCCTTCCCCCGCTTCTCCTTCTGCCAAAAGTAACCCAATTTCCGCCAGCACTCTGTTGGCTAACAGAACTGGTGCCAGTCATTGTTAACCCAGGCCTCAACCAATCCAGTATGGAAATCTGTATTGTCCGCATATGTCATTTGGCAGAGGTTACACTGGATGCCCTTCCTGATGTAACCCTCCCCATTTATCTGGGCTTGGGACCGGCAGGAAGAAATGCACTGGCTTGTGCATCCCCGGTGGCTGGGTTACATAAGTGTTATTGTGTTCCTCTGGATATTTCTCAGGTTTGTTACTTATAATCCATTCGTCTGTCTTTATTTTGTGCAAATAAATCAATAACTCTCTTGTTGAAGTTAGTTATACTCCGTGTTAACTCCTTTCCTATGAAAATCATAGCCAATGCATTCATTCTTTCTTGGCCCATTGTACTACGAAGAAACATTTTAATTCTTTTCAATGTTGAGAAACACCTTTCTGCCTCAGCAGTTGACATTGGTGTGGTGGCTATAATTAACAACACATTGTAAATCTGTGAAAACACACTGGTTAATGAGTTGTCCATCAAGAATTTTAACATCTGGACTGCACTGCCAGTTGCTGCAGTCTTCACGTTGATACACCACTCCAAGTTCTGTTCTAAGTCGTCCCCTCAACAGGAATGGATAGTTGTATATTGTTGCTGTGAATAGATTTTCTGGAAACTCTCTTATGTATGTTGAAAACTTTTCAGCAGAAGTATTTGAGAAGCTTGAAGATGGCCAATTTGTTGAAATCGTGATGTTGCCTGGAACTTTATGACATCACACACTTCCTTTGCAGCAATAGACAATGTCTCTGCAGTGGTCGGGAAGCTGATGGCCCTCGTCTACATCTTGACAGGATGTTCTCTGTCTGTAGATACTGTTCTGCAGTACTGTTGATACCTGATCTGACACCGTCAATTTCATTCAAAAATGTATGCACATCCTTTTCAACAGTGGTTCCATCTGTGGTACGACACCGAAGTTGTCTGT
Organism: Protopterus annectens; assembly: GCF_019279795.1. Classification (NCBI taxonomy): domain Eukaryota; kingdom Metazoa; phylum Chordata; order Ceratodontiformes; family Protopteridae; genus Protopterus; species Protopterus annectens. The sequence continues at coordinate 1,154,362,546 of NC_056743.1, read as the reverse complement.
AAAGAATGTCAACATGGGGCATTATACGATGGAGAACAGCAAGCCAAAATTTAAATTCATCTTCAACTGTTCGCAGTATCCCATTTGCTTCCTGTACAGTTGCTGCAGCAGATGTAGGACATTTGTACAAATAAAGAAAGCACTCCAACAGTGACTCCAAGTTCTCATACATTGCATTTACAGTATGGAAGTTAAAATTCCATGTTCCCGACACTCTTGGCATGTGTCGTGATACTACACTATCCAGAGCAGCTTGTCTTTGAACTGAACGAGTGAAAAAGGCTGGAATTCCACCGAGTGTTAAAAAAAATGTCCTTGCTTCAGTATTCTGTTATGTGACTCTTTGCATTACGAGATTAAGTTGGTGGGCATAGCTCTCTTATGATGGCCTCGACCCCATGCTGAACACCACTCAGAACAGATGCACCATCATAATTCTGAGCAATCACTTTTTCATGCTGGTCTCCCACTACTTCCTTCAACTGTTGTCTTATCGCACCAGCAATATGCCCTGTTGTCTGTCCAGGTGGTGTAAAGTATCCCCAAAAATGTTCCAACACCAGTCCATTCACAAAGTATCAGAACACAACAGCAATCTGCCATAGCCCACAACATCAGTGGTTTCATCTGCAATAACTGCTACAAATTTTGCAGTATAAATCTCCTTTTTTGCTTCTTCTCTGCATATTGTTAGCATGCAGTCCAGGAGTTCATTTTGAATGGTTTTTGATGTTCCTTTAAAAACAGTTGAATTTCTCAAGTGTTCAGCCAACTTCTGATCAGTCTTGCAGGTGAAGTCTATCAGTCTCCGGAACATTCCTGCACTCAGTGACTATTCAGACTCATTATGGCCTCTTAAAGCAACTTCTTCAGCACACAGCTTGATGCAGTCTATTATAAGTGATAGAATATGACAGTTTTCTTCCACTTTCTTGTTGTGTCTTTCCACTGATAACTGGTATCCACTACTTAACTGAGACCTGATATACACAGTTCCCAACACTGCTAGACTCATTTGGTTGTCAAAATGTTTTGCAGACTGTTCATGCTTTCTGGGCTTTTCTTCCATTCTCTTCAGGTCATTCATACCCTTTGATGTCCAGGCATCCTCTCCACCGAACAACAAACATGGGAAGCAGTACAAGCTGTTTCCTCACAACCACAGATCCAGGTGTGTTTGTTGTACACTGACCTGCTTAAGCTATGTGTGTATGTTCTTGACCTACTTGTACTTGGAGACTCCATCTTCAGATCAGGTGTGGATCTTCCAGTCCTCTTGATTCTTAACTTTTCATTCAGAATCAGGTTTCTAAAATTAATAGATTTCAGATAGGCCACTGTAACACACTGTTCACTCATTCTGGTTATCGTTGTTGTAACTCTGAAATGAAGATACTGCTACTGTTGTATACATTTTAATGTACAGCTTCAGAAACAGCACTCATTTCATTGACAGTCTCCCACAGCCATGACCTACCAACTATCTGGCTTGGCCCTGCCAGGATTTAAAAGACTATATTAATGCATTTTGATGCACACACTGTCACAACTTACATTCTGTCTTAATTTTGGCTTTGCAGGACTAAAAATAAAACAGGGGCAGTCATTTCATTGCCCACCACTACAGTTTTTGCTTTGATCCTTCCAGGATCAAAATACATCTGCTGCACAGAGACAATAGTCACAGCCTGTATGCATATTGCTTACTCCCTCAGACACATTAGTTTTGCAAAGCCAGAATTATAACTGTAAAAGGCCAGTTATATCATTCTCACACTGACATGATAGTTCCCCATCCCAATAGGCTATCAAAAGTACCTGTCTTGAACCACTGAAATCAGAAAGCAAAACAGTAATGTAACTGCATCTTTTACATAAACATTATCCAGAGGTCAGCACTTGCACTCAATCCATCTCACTCCATCCAACTGCACAGCAGTCTTAACAGTTAGTAGTAGGGCCAGTCATTTCATTTCATTTCCAAACAACCCTCCCCCCACTTAGTTCGTGCAAAGCCAGAATTACACCACAGCTACAGTGCCAAACATTTCATCCACAAACAGCCATCATATCAATTGCCAACCTAAAATATCTGCTGACCCTGCCTGGAATAAAATTAAAATATTAATGGCTGCATTCATTTAATTTGTTGCACAGAAACAGCAGTTACAGGCTTGCACAACAGCCGACTTCACCCAAATAAACAGTTATCTTGCAAAGCCATAATTTAGACAGTAAACAAGGCCAGTCACCTCAATGAAATTCATAAACACCTCCCATTACCTAAGTAAAGTAACTGCTTTTTATCTGTCAGGATTAAAGTACGAATAATAGCAACAGCTGCATTGCATACTTACAAGCTGTGACTAATGCTTCTGTCAACAAAATGAGTGTGCCAGTCAAGTACACATTTCATTTTATGTATTTTACTTTTATTTACCTGAGTTTCTACAATGCAACACTGTTTTATAAAACAAAAATCCCTTGTCAACAATGTCCAGGAAGAAAATCTCAACATATTAGAAACAATTTTAAATAAACAACTTGAAAACAATGCTGGATACTCGGTGACTGGATATGAACTGAAAGTAACCACACAGCCAGATGTGAATTTAGTGCTTTCTTCCACTCTTTATTTTTGATGTGAACTTCCTCAGAAACACGAGGAAGTCTCCCAAACTCCTGGTTTTATACTTACAAACAGGATGTGATGTAACTTTGCTTGTACAATTAATGATCAACATTCTGGTGAATATTCTATTAAATACATATCAAAAAGAAATGTCATGATATTCTATAAAAAAACATTTCTATGTAGAAAATGTATGCCATCTATATCTAACATTGTTCTACAAATTTAAAAATATTTACACACTATCTAGTGTACAAAAATAAATTATTACAATGACTAAATATAATCATAAATTAGGATAAGTTGAAAAAACTAAACTAAATGCAAATGAAGAGGTGTGCATGATTATATACATGTGTCTGTCTCCATATCTCTCTACATTCCCCCCCACATACACACACACACACACTCACACGCACAAAAAAACACACACACACACGCACACATCTCCACACACACCCCCACACACACCCCTATATATGTGTTTTAATAGAACACACCTTTTGATGTTCAGAACACTAGCGTAATATACGTACATAAACCATGATATGTGTACACAAAAGGAGATACCCACATTAACATATATATATATACATATATATGTCTATATGCACACATATGTGATCCCATAGATACACACATATGTACAATTGCCCATGCACAAACATCCACCCCTCCATTAGTCTGGGCGTGTAAACTAATCCCCCTAAAATGTTCACCAAAATCTATATTGTCATTTCCACACTAAGTGAATCCAGAAAAATAGTGAAAGGAAATATTTCTCTAATTACCTCTGTAATAGGAAGCATTTGATGTTAATCGCTTCGTTCAAACCTGGGGGTTCATCTGCACCTAAACACAACTGCCATAGTGTCTCTTTTTGTTCTAATTTATTGTTCAATAATTGATTTCTCCCCGGGCCTCCGCTGAAAACAGGCTCTGTGGAACCTAGTCGGACATTCCCGGTCAACAAATGATAAATAAAAAAGATAAATAAAATAAAAGACTACAAGTTTTTTGATATTTAAACATAGTGGTTATGGCAGGTCAATTAATTTTTTGGACATCTGCCTATATATGGATTCCACACAAAACATTTTACATAGTAAAATATACAGAAAGCCTTGTTTCACTAATCAATACCTACACAAAGACAGCCTGCATCCAACTCATATGAAGAAAAATGTCATTAAAGGCCAAATGATTAGGCTCAGTAGATTAACATCAGAAGATAAGATCTATCATGAAGAATTATTGCTGTTAAGAAATCTGTTTTTGGAAAGAGGATACAGAAAACATTGGGTAAAGAGGTTAGAAAATGAAGTAAAAAGGCTTTGAGATGGTGTAGCCAGACCAATTTTGACTATTAATAAGTTGGTCAATATGGAAGAAATATCAATAGGTACCATAGAAAAAAGTCAAGTGTCAAATGAATTCTATACTGCTTTTCCTCTCCCAATATCTAATGAAATGTGGAACATTAGAGAAATTATAGAAAAAAACTGGAGAATAATTCTTGGGAACAGAGAACTTATGTCATGTGTAGGTTTAAAACCATACTTCACATATAAGAATGTAACCAATATAAAAAGTATTTTAGAACATGATAATAGAACAAATAAAGTACCTACAAGAGAAATTAGTAAAAAGAAAGGAACCTTTGCGTGCCAAAATTGTAGACAGTGTCGATATATTAGTAACACCTCTTTTGTGACGCTTAAGCATATAAACAAGACATTTTGGGCACAAAAGTATTACAACTGTCACAGTGAATATGTTGTATATATTGCAACTTGTTCAACATGTGACAATTATTATGTAGGAAAAACCAAAAGGATGTTAAAACGCAGGATTTATGAACACACTTTAGCCATTAAAAACAAGGATAAAAATAATTCTTTGGCGAGACATTCTCAGGTGTGTTTGGATTTCAAGAAGTTTGAGTTTTTCGTCCTAGACTTTGTAGAGAAAGGTTTATTATTGGGTGATTTGAACAATAAATTAGAACAAAAAGAGACACTATGGCAGTTGTGTTTAGGTGCAGATGAACCCCCAGGTTTGAACGAAGCGATTAACATCAAATGCTTCCTATTACAGAGGTAATTAGAGAAATATTTCCTTTCACTATTTTTCTGGATTTACTTAGTGTGGAAATGACCATACAGATTTTGGTGAACATTTTAGGGGAATTAGTTTACAGGCCCAGACTAATGGAGGGGTGGATGTTTGTACATGGGCAATTGTATATATGTGTGTATCTATGGGATCACATATGTGTGTATATAGACATATATATGTATATATATATGTTAATGTGGGTATCTCCTTTTGTGTACACATATCATGGTTTATGTACGTATATTACGCTAGTGTTCTGAACATCAAAAGGTGTGTTCTATTAAAACACATATATAGGGGTGTGTGTGGAGATGTGTGCGTGTGTGTGTGTTTTTGTGCGTGTGTGTGTGTGTGTGTGTGTGTGTGTGGGGGGGAATGTAGAGAGATATGGAGACAAGACACATGTATACAATCATGCACACCTCTTCATTTGCATTTAGTTTAGTTTTTTCAACTTATTCTAATTAATGATTTTATTCAGTCATTGTAATAATTTATTTTTGCACACTAGATAGTGTGTAAATATTTTTAAATCTGTAGAACAATGTTAGATATAGATGGCATACATTTTCTACATAGAAATGTTTTTTTATAGAATATCATGACATTTCTTTTTGATATGTATTTAATAGAATATTCACCAGAACGTTGATCATTAATTGTACAAGCAAAGTTACATCACATCCTGTTTGTAAGTATAAAACCAGGAGTTTGGGAGACTTTCTGGTGTTTCTGAGGAAGTTCACGTCAAAAATAAAGAGTGGAAGAAAGCGCTAAATTCACATCTGGCTGTGTGGTTACTTTCAGTTCATATCCAGTCACCGAGTATCCAGCATTGTTTTCAAGTTGTTTTCGGTTCGACCGAAGCTGTTTAAAGTTCGTTTTGTGGTTTCTACAGTGGCTGAGTAGAACTGTGAAGGATGGCCGCAGAAGTTACCTCCCAAGATACGTTACTCGACGTATCTATTTATCCGACGCCAGGCGCAGATAGAGCAGTTGGAGCTGAAGAGCGGAAACAGCTCAATAGGCCTGAGCAGGATTTAGTCCAAACTATCACGGAGATTGTTTTAAATTGTCTAAAAGGGAAATCCACTCCTAATGAAGACGAGCATGCTGCGGATACAACGAACACTATAGGAGGCAGCGAATTTAGTTCTAGAGTACCATCTAATACGAACAAGAATATAAATATTCCTGTAAATGTGAATGGAGATAATATGGATATTCCAGACCAGTTGGAGTATGCGGGCAACGTTTGGGGGTTTATTACAAAAGAACAAGGAAATCCATTTTCGGAAGTCCGGATTTCCACGGCTATTCAACCAGTAAGTAACAACAACTTAATGCAAAACTGTAAAATGTTGATTTATGACTTAGAGAGAATGGTTTCCAGGCATGCAACTTTACGTCTGGAGATACAATATTTAAATGAATGTGTCTCACGAAGTTTGGTACCACAGGGGCTCAGAACTGCCAAATTTCCAAATTGTGTGAGTCCTGGTGACGAACTGTGTGTTGCATTAACTAAACTGTATAATGACACTGGTATTGCCATGATGCACATTTTGGTAGCGCATTATGAAGTTGAACTAAGACAGTTAACAGAGAAAATTAAGATTTTGGATGGGGACATTAAACAACATAGCTGTTTTTCACAACTGACATCTTTATACAACAGCATTGAAGCCAAAACAAACAGGCTTCGTGCTACTGTCATTGTAAGAAAACAAAATAAAATGCGGAGAGATATAGCCTCTTATGAAGCTAATGTGGCTTATATTTGTTCTTACAATGACGGAAAGAATGCCAACAGTAATTTAAATAAAGACGCTATGACTTTTACAAAAACTGTGGGTAAAGAGTCAGCGAAATGTGTTTCAAACAATCAGGTAGCCTCACCAGAGTCTTTGATTACTAACAAATCCACCGATAGGTGGGCAAGAACAAACAATAAACATTGACAGACAACCAACAAGTAATAGTGAGGTATTTGACAATAATGAAGCCTTTGCCTCTACTAGTTTCGCTGAAGTTGTGAATTCCAATACCAACAAAAGGGGTGTTCCTTTTCACCAACAAGGAACACAACCCAAGAGGACTACCAAGTGGTTCAATTCCACTCAGTACAAAGTGAAGCCCAAAGGGAAAAGCAGAAAGAGGTGGTGATTTCACCACCAGGGGACAACGATTTTTGTATCAACATTGTAAATTTTAGTGATTGTGTATTGACAGAGGCCTGTGTAAATGTTTTGAAAAAAGGCTTCAATTTTATTCCTTCCAATAATATCAGGATGGGCAATTTGTTGGTTGATTTTAGATTGTTCATGCGTAAATTGAATTTGAAATATACTTTAAATGATGTGGCTGTAAACACTTTGGAGAAAAATAGGACACTGAGGAGACCCAGTACATTCAATCCGGCCTTAGTAAATACACTTCAAGTATTTCAGAAAATATGTGAAAAGGAATTTAGAAATATGGACAATAGGGAGATTGAAGATAATTTAACAAAACTGGAACGTGAAGCTTTGTTCCATCTATCCCATACCTCTGACATTAGAGTTATGAAGGCAGATAAGGGGGGAAAGTTAGTAGTAATGAACAAAACTGATTATGTTGAATCCATTATGTCTTTGCTCAATGACACTAACCATTATACAAGAGTTAGTATGGAATTTGTCTTGAACAGTTATAGGAGAGTAGATACACATCTGTTTGACGTTGTGTCAGGAAGAAATAGACAATTTGGATTATGATTTTTTGATGACAGAACAACCTAGGTTAGGTAATTTTTTTGGTATTCCGAAATTACATTGTAATAACGAAGACCTAACTTTTAGGCCTATAGTGTCAGCTAAACACTCTAAAACCGAAAACATCTCGATTTGGTTAGATAACATCTTGAATCAAACAGCACAAAAAGCTGAGTATTTTATTAGAGACTCTTAGCACTTATTGGAGAGTCTGGGATGATTAAACTTGAAGCTGGATGATATAAATTTTGCGACTCTTGATGTTAAGAGTTTATACACCTGTATAAATCAAGAGTTGGGAATAGAATATTTAAGAAATTACCTTACACAAAATACAGTTTTGGGAAGTTCAAAAATCAACACCATTTGTGCTTTAATGGAAATAGTATTAGATAACAACTTTTTCAAGTTTGACAACAGTATTTATAAGCAAACGTCTGGAGTGGCAATGGGGGCCAGGGTTGCCCCGGCCTTTGCCAATATTGTCATGTCAAATTGGGAGCAGGAATATCTCAAAAAGCATCCTGATTTTGGCAAAGCAAGCTTCTATGTTAGGTACATAGATGATTTGGTGTTTGTATGGGATGGGGAAAGAACTGAGTTTGAAAGTATGGTACACGATTTAAACAAGACTACAAGTTTTTTGATATTTAAACATAGTGGTTATGGCAGGTCAATTAATTATTTGGACATCTGCCTATATACGGATTCCACACAAAACATTTTACATAGTAAAATATACAGAAAGCCTTGTTTCACTAATCAATACCTACACAAAGACAGCCTGCATCCAACTCATATGAAGAAAAATGTCATAAAGGCCAAATGATTAGGCTCAGTAGATTAACATCAGAAGATAAGATCTATCATGAGGAATTATTGCTGTTAAGAAATCTGTTTTTGGAAAGAGGATACAGAAAACATTGGGTAAAGAGGTTAGAAAATGAAGTAAAAAGGCTTTGAGATGGTGTAGCCAGACCAATTTTGACTATTAATAAGTTGGTCAATATGGAAGAAATATCAATAGGTACCATAGAAAAAAGTCAAGTGTCAAATGAATTCTATACTGCTTTTCCTCTCCCAATATCTAATGAAATGTGGAACATTAGAGAAATTATAGAAAAAAACTGGAGAATAATTCTTGGGAACAGAGAACTTATGTCATGTGTAGGTTTAAAACCAAATTTCACATATAAGAATGTAACCAATATAAAAAATTTTTTAGAACATGACAATAGAACAAATAAAGTACCTGCAAGAGAAATTAGTAAAAAGAAAGGAACCTGTACAAAATTGTAGACAGTGTCGATATATTAGTAACACCTCTTTTGTGATGCTTAAGCATATAAACAAGACATTTTGGGCACAAAAGTATTACAACTGTCACAGTGAATATGTTGTATATATTGCAACTTGTTCAACATGTGACAATTATTATGTAGGAAAAACCAAAAGGATGTTAAAACGCAGGATTTATGAACACACTTTAGCCATTAAAAACAAGGATAAAAATAATTCTTTGGCGAGACATTCTCAGGTGTGTTTGGATTTCAAGAAGTTTGAGTTTTTCGTCCTAGACTTTGTAGAGAAAGGTTTATTATTGGGTGATTTGAACAATAAATTAGAACAAAAAGAGACACTATGGCAGTTGTGTTTAGGTGCAGATGAACCCCCAGGTTTGAACAAAGTGATTAACATCAAATGCTTCCTATTACAGAGGTAATTAGAGAAATATTTCCTTTCACTATTTTTCTGGATTCACTTAGTGTGGAAATGACAATATAGATTTTGGTGAACATTTTAGGGGGATTAGTTTACACGCCCAGACTAATGGAGGGGTGGATGTTTGTACATGGGCAATTGTACATATGTGTGTATCTATGGGATCACATATGTGTGCATATAGACATATATATGTATATATATATATATGTTAATGTGGGTATCTCCTTTTGTGTATACATATCATGGTTTATGTACGTATATTACGCTAGTGTTCTGAACATCAAAAGGTGTGTTCTATTAAAACACATATATAGGGGTGTGTGTGGAGATGTGTGCGTGTGTGTGTGTGTGTGTGTGTGTGTGTGTGTGTGTTTTTGTGTGTGTGAGTGTGTGTGTGTGTATGTGGGGGGGAATGTAGAGAGATATGGAGACAGACATATGTATATAATCATGCACACCTCTTCATTTGCATTTAGTTTAGTTTTTTCAACTTATCCTAATTTATGATTATATTTAGTCATTGTAATAATTTATTTTTGTACACTAGATAGTGTGTAAATATTTTTAAATCTGTAGAACAATGTTAGATATAGATGGCATACATTTTCTACATAGAAATGTTTTTTATAGAATATCATGACATTTCTTTTTGATATGTATTTAATAGAATATTCACCAGAACGTTGATCATTAATTGTACAAGCAAAGTTACATCACATCCTGTTTGTAAGTATAAAACCAGGAGTTTGGGAGACTTCCTGGTGTTTCTGAGGAAGTTCACGTCAAAAATAAAGAGTGGAAGAAAGCGCTAAATTCACATCTGGCTGTGTGGTTACTTTCAGTTCATATCCAGTCACCGAGTATCCAGCATTGTTTTCAAGTTGTTTTCGGTTTGACCGAAGCTGTTTAAAGTTAATTTTAAATAAATATTCAGTATAGAAAATGAACAGATATGAAACATACATGAACTATTCATAAGCTTTCTAATTATTGTACATTCATCTTGAAGTACAGACATTATAGTTTTGCAAAGTTAGACTTAACAGTAAGCATAAGGGCCATTTGTTCCAGTCACACACAGCCCCAGCCTCAGTATACAACTTGATCTTGTCAGGTTAAAGGCACAAAAGACACTGTCATGAAGGTGAGTATACGCCCCCCCCCACATAAACCATACTCAGATTTCAGAACTTGTGATCGAGCTTACTTCAGTGAAATGTACATTACTCTTGCAAAGCAAGCCAGAACTGCAGCTATTCACACATAGGTATTGCCCACCAGTCCAACTCACTGCCTACCCCGAGAAACTGCTGTCAGCCTACATTGTTTAAGTAAAATAAATCTCCATGGTTACATTATTGCATTTCTTTCACATCACAATAGCCAAGAACTTGCACATGATCTTATTTAATTTGGTGGTGGCAGTGTGTGTGTGTGTGTGTGGGGGGGGGATTGCAGACGTGTAGTGTTTAATTACATGCTATTATTTCAGAGACCTATTTCTGGCACACAAATGATACAAAATGCCCCAACAGATATCCAAAATACCATCATACTGTAACTATCGTCATAGCCAAACATTCTCAAATCCATTCATTTCCTTATTTCTATGCACAAAGTATTTAAGCAATTATGTAATTTTCCAGAAAAGGAGGACACATATGGAGCAGAACCAAAAAGCTTAAGCAAATATAAATTAGAGTACCAATCCCGGACCAGTAAACCTAACAAATGATATTCCAGGCATTCCATTTTACATGTAATGAATCTGATTCTGAAGTACTACTGATACTGATGTAACAACACAATGTATGTGTACGGTACACTGCCTGCTTATTTATTTTTAGATTGTAATGTAAGCCCAAGCATTCTACCCTAGCTAAAAATGTTAATCTTATGTTTTTCATTTCCTTATAATTTTAGGTGCTCACAGACAATACTGCCAAAAAAATGGAACTGCAGTGGTCGTGCTAATGACACCCCCCGAAATACTAGTACACTCAATCAGACCTCTTAAATTGGGAAAAATATTAGAGTACAACAAATAAGAAAAATATAAACACTGTTTTATTATTAATAATACAAGTTTATTTCTTTTAAATACATACACATACACACACTAATCCTGCTCTTTATGGTCTTAAACACATTCCAACAGCTATTTTAGATAAATGTGCATCACTACTCACTGCTTGCTGCTGTTCTCTAGGAAGGTGCAGTAAATATGATCACAACAAAGTACACTAAAAGAAACATATGGAACATTAATCCTCAGTACAGGTGTGTACCTAGGGTTACCATAATTCCTTGTATGTAAAAGAGGACGAAAAAATATGTGTTGCTAGCAGCACATATTTCGTCCTCTCTTAGGTGAAGAGCAAAAAAAAAAAATAAAAGGCCCGTGTTAGGGGATTTTTGATTGGCCCGCAGGGCCGCATGCCAGTATATGGGCCAATCAAAAAAAAAAACAAAGCGGAGAAAAAAACTCCGAAATAGGGATGTCTGCTTTTTGAAAATTCTGCGATTTGTCTGGATTTTAAAACCCAGACAAATTGCAGAATCTTCAAAAAACCGCCTGGACAGGAGAACAAAAAAGAGGACGTGTCCGGGGAAACCCGAACGTATGGTAACCTTATGTGCACCCTGCCCTGCCATAAAACTATAAAAATCAATCCTGTCTTCCTGCTGGGACTAGCAAGGTATTCATCATCTTAGACATTCTGTCTCTAACTTTGTTCAGGAGTGTGAAATCATGTTATGACTTAAAAAGCCATTTAGTATGGGCTGCTACTTTGGGGTGGGAATAGAATCCACAGCCTTCTGATCTTCCAGCATTAAATAAGGGTAGTAGTAGTTACCTATTCTGCTCTTAACACTGTGTATAATCTCTTATCTCTTGTATATTCTGCATCATTTCTGTAAAAGCTGGTGCCATTTGAAGTGGGTCTTGCCTGAAAAAGGCCCAAATGAATGTTTATCTAAATAACCTCAGTATTGTTTTGGCAGATGTGGCCTAAAGCCAGCATGATTCACTGGGGTGTATTAAACCATTGCAATATATAGTTAATTACTAACTCAGTTTCCTCTTTATTCTTCCCTCTCTTCCTGTTAGGAGTTGTGTCTTAAGAACTTTGGCTTTATCTTTCCTTAGGTAGAAATTAATTTAAGAAAATATAAGTAAAAAATATAATTTCCTGATTTTGGGCTTTTCCCCTAATTCTGTGTTTACTCTGTTCCTAATTCTGGACATAAAAGTTTAAATGTTTTAAGTCTGGTACTTTTCAGTTACATTTAAATGCGCTGATAAAATGGTATGTCTTTTCTATATTTATCCTACTGGCTTTTTTTCCAGACATTAAAAAGAAACTCTGTCAAAAAAAGCTGGACACAAGTATGTGTTTTCAGCTGATATATATATATATATATATATATACCGTGGATATAAAAAGTGAATACACCTCTTGTACAGAGTTAGGTTTTTGTGATATAAAAAAAAAAATGAGACCACAATAATGACTCAGATGTCTTGTATGGCATGTAAACTGTAGTAGAGCTGGCTTCTTCTCATATTTAACACAGCTATGTGTCACCAACCACAAATGTTAGCATTTCAAAATAACATTTACTTTGAACATCATTTGTACACAGTTTCACAAAACAGAATTTAAACTGTATTGCTCTTTTTCCGCTAGTGTAAGTAGAAAAATATCACTGGAAAGAGCAAATGTGAACTTTGTGTTGACGTACCAGATATTGGTCTTTGGCCCACAGTATCTAAAATTCAGCCATGCAAGTATATTGAATGGCAATTCTGTTTCATTCTTTTTAAGCTACTGAGTGTGGTGATGTTTAGGTCACCCATTCTCTTTGCTAGTATAAGCAATTATTTATCCATCTCCTGCAGGAATAGCCAAAGCAATAAAAAGTCTGTAGATGTTGCATTTTTTTTCTTGAAATAACTGACATTCACACTTCATTCTCTGTATTAATGATTAAACAACCTTCTGCAAGAAAAGAAAAGAATGGAAGAAATAGTCATCAAACTACAAGTAGGAAATGACAATCTCTCACATATATGCATACCATAAGAATTCGCTAACACTAACTTGAAATGCATTATGCACAGGTTTCAAACTATGTTTACCATTAATGTGATCATCCTAAGGGATGTAAACAACCTTGGAGCCACACCAACTGAACCTTCCAAAATAAAAATACAAACATATACCAACCCTGAAGGAGGGAAAAATACATACATTTCCATGACCATTGTTTAAATTGCAATTAAACCTCTAAATATGTCCAGCTCAGTGGCACAATTGGATAAAACACTGGTAGGTATCCAGGTGACCTGCTGTCCATAAATGACTCAGGGATTGAAGAAGCCAGACAGGTAGGGCAGAAGTGAGTAGCCAGCACAATCTTAGCCATCCCGGGGAGAAGAAAGTAGCATTGGCCAATGCGTCAGTGTGGGCTGGGTGTTGGTGGACACAGACAATACATGGATGCTCTCCAAAGAGCATAAGCTGTAGCCAGTGGTTATGCATTTATGGAAGCATGCATCTGTGGGGGCCAACCATTGTACGCAGTTATACTCATCATGCTGCTTTGGGGGTTCAGAAGAGGTTAGAGAAGCATGAAACCCCCACTACTACATAGATACTCCCCCTCCCCAAGAAAAGGAGAGCCGATGGTCAGCTGAAACAAAGGAGAAAATATTAAAACAAAAAGCCTCACAGTATAAGGGTGTCTGTGTGCTATACTGAAATGCATTTTCATGGAAAAATAAAATGCTAGGTGATGAACAAGCTTAAAGATGGAGTTAGGAAATGTAACTGTTTAAACCTGCCTAGACAGTATAAATATTAAATCCCAATACTGGCATTCAATATATACAAATTTTATTTGCTCATTTTGCATTAGACTACAACAAATATTACACAATAAAACTGTAACAGCAATAGGCAAACAAATTGAAAACTTATCTTAGTTCTCCATAGACACAAATAGCTATGTTTAAAACATCACGGACTTAATTTAGGACACAAGTTATTAACCAAGTTGTTTATGCTCAGCTTTATTTTACTTGTATATGTCTACATACAATTAAACATGTTGTGTTGCTTGCATATTTGCCCTGCTGTATGGAATTGGTTTTGACTGAAAATAGTCTTAAACAAGAGCTTTAATCTAATCTAGTCAACAAACATTAAATAAAATAAATAAGGCATTTTACTATCAAAGATGTCACTGCTCATTTCCTAACATTTTTCACCATAAAAATGTATATATAACTCCAAATTCAGAAAAATATAATCTTAAAACATTGCTGCAGTCAAATAGCTCTAAATAATTGAAACAACAATCATATTGATTCATTTCTCAAAACGATGTCAAACAGAACTAAAGTATGTACTTCCCAATTTAAACTTCAATTCAAAATGAATAAGAAGGAGAAACACAGCAGGAACAATAAACTTTTAATACGGTTAGTGCTTTCACATCACAGATGCTTCATCAGACCATAAATTTATATTTGCCTGATTACTTAGAAGCTACATGAAGTGGTTTATAAGAATTGGTCCATATTACAATCGGATCCTGAAGTAGCCAGGATTGTTGGTACTAAACCTAAGTTTTGTTATAAAAACAAGAAAAATCTTAAGAGATTATTGTGTCAACCTAATATTTCAAGGGATGAGAATTATGGTCTAAGTATATGTGAGCAGTGTAGTGTTTGTGAAGTGTTGAGTGAGGATAGAGTTTTTATACATCCCAAGACCAAGAAAAGATATGAATTTAAAGTAAAAGCAAACTGTAAAACAAGAAACCTAGTTTATTTAGCTGTTTGTTCAGTTTGTCCCTCTTTCTATGTGGGTATGACCACTCGCTCACTTAGAGAGAGAGTCAGAGAATATTTGACAGCTATTAGGAATAGAGAGCCTGATAGGAGTGCATTGGCTAAGCATATCATATGCAAAGGTGCAACACATAATTTTTTGTTCAAAGTAGTTGAATGTGTGTATCAAGATTCAAGGTTGGGGATATGAAAAATAAGTTAGAATTAAATGAACTGAGATGGATAACTGTGTTTCAGGCTGAAAAGGAACCAGGGTTGAATGACAGAACATCAATCAAACCTTAGTTAAAAATGCGGCATTTATAATGTTTCACCATTATTGTATATTTTATACATACATAATAATGATGTTTTTAATAAATACTGTTTTGTACACGTATTTTAAGTTGTTGTAACATCAGTATTAAATGAAGTGGGATATTTGTATGTCTGTTCTTTTAAGTTATTTTAATTTAGTGTAATTATTTGATTATTGATGGCTTAATTGGGAGTTAAGGAGTATATAAATGAATTGTGTTTGATGAGTTTATGGTCTGATGAAGCATCTGTGATGTGAAAGCGCTAACCATATTAAAAGTTTAGATTTATATATATATATATATATATATATATATATATATATATATCTTTATTGTTCCTGCTGTGTTTCTCCTTCTTATTCATTTTGTATTGAAGTATTTATTCATTGGAGTAAGAGGAGTTAATCCAGAGTGGCTACACCATTGAGTCTTATTACTTTCCAATTTAAAGCCTAACAAAGTATCATCTGTATGCAGCATTCCAGCAAATATCTTCGAGTATCTTTCTATTTTCCACTTTCAGTAACATCTTAAAACAAGCAATTTGCCTAGAATTATAAATAAACATAGAAAAGATTGAGCTTTGCTTTTCCCGTAGTTCTATATTATTATAAAATGTTGATTATAATATTCTAATAGTCACTGTTTACATGTAATCTTGTTCAGCTCGATCATACTGATTCACTTTTCAAAATGCAGAGCAGTACTAAAAATATTTTGTTGTTGCCTGGTGTAGCACACAAAAATGTTATGCCTTTTCTGTTAAACATAATATAAAAAAGGTCTTCAGACTGAGTATTTTTATTTACCACATTACAAATAATTGCATTTTTGCATGTCCCTTACTGCTTTAATTGCTTTCAAAAACTACAAATACCACTTCCCTGGGTCTGGACACTTTACATGTATGACTGATAAATAGCACCAAACAACTCCCAAACATATCCTTGATGGACTCCTTCTACCTTTGCTTAATTTAAGCCTAACCATGGGATATAGTCATGAGGAACTAAAAAAACAGTAACTGTAATGCTGTAAAGGAGGCTCAAGCACAGCACTAAGAAACTATGGATCCATTAGCTTAACTAGTCTAATTTATAAGGGCATGGAACAAAACACCTTTGATTTCATAAATTATGAAATAAAAAATACTCATACATCTGGACATGCAATAGTTTGATTTTTATCATGGGTAGCGCATGTCTACTTCATTTAGCATATGCCACAGAGACTGTGTCGACTGGTCATTCAGTCCATATTTCATGTCTGTATCCAACAAAGACCTTTATACTATTCCACTGTAAATAGACATAATGACCAAATGGTAGGTCCTTCATAGAAGAATGGGTAAAAAATCGATATGAAAATTTGAACCAAGATGTAGAAGTGGATGTGCACCATCTCAGAAAGAAGAGTACCTCAGTGCTCAGTACTGGAGACCCCTCCTTTTTACATATACTTTCCTTATTTCCATTCCATTATCTCAAACCTATGCTTAACTAAATGACTGCAGGCTGAGTGTTTTCATTCAGCCGCACCAGATACAGTTATTATATTAGTTTGGGTAAGCGTCCCACTTCCTTCCAGTAACAGTCTACAGAAAAGATCTTTAATTTACATACAAAAAGTACAGAATTGTCACATTTGGTAAAAACAATTGATAACATAAATTTAGTCAGTGCTCCTCTCCAAAATGACACAGTAGTCAAGGATATTGTCACCTGGGTTGACAATTTCCTCTTTTTGGATCACCATACGGCATCAATAATCACTAAATCTGTATAGGTACATCAACTTATGGCTTAAGATATCTGTTCCAGATCAAAGCAAGTTATCAACCCTTTCTAACCAGTTGAAAGTACATCATTTATAGAATACACTGCTCATTATGTACATACCTATCCAAGTATATCATGCAGCAAGAAAGGCCTCAGAGCATCCAAACTAAAAAAAAAAAATTGTTCTAAAAACCTTTAACTAGTCTTATCCCTGTATTCTCTCCCGCTCTCTCTCTATCTGTATCTCTTTCTTTGTTATAGTGTTCTACATAGAGGTCAATGTTTTGCATTCTGTGCCATCAGACACTTCCCTACTCAATTTCTTTCACCTTAAAAACCCATACTAAGGATTTAAACCTCCACAAACACTAAATAAAACACATCAGATGGACAAGTGTATTACCCTACAGTTATCTCATCTCTGGAAAAAGATCCTTTACATCCTTCAAGATGAACCTGAACCTTAATTAAAACTCCTAGCTTTCTTTGTTATGTGTAATCAATACAACTACTAAATAATGCATAGTCTTTTAAGTTGCAGAACTTGAAAACAGACTAACTGTAATAGAAACAAAGCCTAGGAGAAATCAGTGCAATCCTCACAAGTGCATAACCTGAAAAGAAAAAAATCAGATTCATGTGAGAGGCATCACTGCCAGCATAACACAAATTAAAAGCAGTGCAGAGCGCCCTTACCTTGTCCTTCTTAATCCTTTGATGACTGTGTGCAGTGCAGCTGCTTGTAAGCAAGGCAAAGACAAGCAAGTGCAACTCAAGCCAAAAAAGTTATCTAACCACTTTTCTTTAAGTCACCAAGCCGATATCCAGTCCACTATCCTCCATATTTGTTAAGACAAGTACTGTCTGTGCCAGCTAGTGTGCTTATTTATTGCTACTGATTGTTTCTCGTTCTCTCTTTTTTGAGAAGACAGCGAGAACCAATCAGTAGCAATCCAGCCATCCATATCATGTACATGCCTGCGGACGTGGCAGTCCGAAACCCCTTCTAATTTACTTTGCGGTTAAACCGCATATACTTCTGGGCATCACACTGATGCCTTCCTTTTTAATCTAGACTGTTTTTACAGCAGTCTAGATTTCTAGATGTGGCTAAACAAAAAAAAAAAAAAAAATGAAACTTGACGAGCATGTGCAGTTCAAGTTTCGGGACTTTGCAGACTCGATTAGGAAGCACATCACAAACATGATTCAAAGTAAATGAAACAAAATATATTTAAATATATATTTTTTATTTTTGTATAATGTAGAATGTCTATTTTTGCTGGGAGAGCTGCAGTCCGATGGCACGAGCCGCCCCTGTATATACAGACTGCAGGATTCAAAGACAGACAAAGTACACTATAAGCAGAGTGAAGGTCATGCAATCAGTGGTATGGATCAATGTGTTTCACAGAATCATGCACTTGTGAGTATGCTCCCAGGGTGTCACATATATTGCTGTTCATTTTAATGGCATAAACAATAGCAAAATGGCAGGGCTTTGGTGGTACGGGGAGGAATCTAAAAGGCAAGGTGCACAGTGTGGTACACTGCTTTCTCTGCATCTAAAAAAACCTGCCTTTTGTAAGATAAGGCACAGATAAGGGTGCACAGAACAGCACACTTGGCTACTTGCATCTGAAAGAGGTGTCCATTGTTGAAGGAAGCACATCAAAACACACTGTTCTCTCTGTGAAGATAGGTGAAGGCTGCCAGCCTAGCCGGATAGAATTTTGGAGATAATTATGTCATCTGTAAATATTAATGTAAACCACAGGCCTGTTGTCTTAAATGAAAAAAATGCTGTTACATGTGGAACTGCAAAAATGTAACAACAGTACACTCTGCTGACCAAGTAAAGCTCCGGACGGCCTAGATGAAGGAATTCTAACTATTGTTTTAAGGCCAGAGTTAATTGACAGAATTTGCATGCATAAATGTGCTTTATTGCTCTGGTTTCTGCCCAGAGGGGAAGAATGTAAATGTAGTTTCTGTTAGACTGGGAACCCAAGGAAAGTATGAAGAATGATGTAATGTGAATCAGGACTGTAATATCAATTTAAACAGAGAGAATCAGAGAGCATTAAGCATTTTTGTCTTAACCATCCATTCACAGCACTGTCTTGCTCTATATGTAAGTTTATCTTAGATTTGTGTTTTCTCTTTGAAATAGGTAGAAACTAGAAAGATTAGCCTAAGTGTTTTTCTGTGATGTCAGAACTGTACTACTGAATTATTTTAAGTATTTCTATGTGATCTCTGAACTCTTGACTAGCACTGTGTAGTACAATGTATTGTATTGTGTTTTGACTATTTGTTATTAAATATTTTTAAACCCTTTCAACTGTGGCTGTTTTTGTAGAGATAATTTAAGCTCTTTAGAGTACTTACATGCCTTTGGTTAAATTGGAGAAAGACACTCTAATAGCTTTAGCCCTGGGCTATACTACCAATTGGATAATAATATTGCACAGTAATAATTGGACACCCTTTTAAGGGCCTTTGTGTAGCTGATAAATATTAGTGAGTAGAGGCAGCTGGTGCTACCGTATAGTCTGGGAGAAAGGGGCACAGCTGGAGAACCTGTGCCAGCCTTCCCCAGGAATGTTTGTGTGGTTGTATAAACTCGTGTGTGTGTGTGTGTGTGTGTGTGTGTGAGCTACTTGGGCAGAGACACAAAGCACTGGTTGGACAGAGAGAGTGCTAGAGGTTTTAGCTTGCCCACTAAGCTGAGATCTGGACCCTGTAGCTGTGCCAGTGGGGAGTATTATTAGGGACCTGGAGAGCAAGGGAGTGACCAGCCCTGGACTGACTGTGATCTCTATGTGCTCTTAATGGAAATTGCACTTTACTGTGTGTTTTTGTTATCCTTTCTTCCTATATGAGATGCCACTCTCTGGTGTTAGTGGTGAGGATTGAGGCTTTTTGATTGCTGGGCCAGGGCATGGATGTCACACTATCTGTAAAAGATGTCAATCCTTTGGTTAAGTGAAGATAAAGGTATACAGCTGAGCAGGCTGTGTGATCTATAGGTGCATAGGGTAGCCTGTGACCATATATGGCAGAGCAGCATGGTTAATGATTACAAAATAGCAGCACAGAGAGTGTTCTGTATATACAATTTCAGACAAGACAACTAGATTATTTGGGAGAGTACCATCAAACAGTATATCCACCCTGTAAATGTACACCTCCATGGGTGTTTTATCAAGAAATAAGTACTACCCAAGTGCACACTGTGTAATAGCTTGTACCCTATGCATAATTATAGCACTTGTGATGATCTGAATACATGAATTAATAGCAGCAAAGCTTACAACATAGCAACTTGTGAACCCTGCAATGCACTAAAACAAGTAGTGAAAACTGTATAGAAGGAACATGCAGTGTTCCTACTTGATTTCTCTCACTCATACACACATGTATGCTTACCAGTGCAGAGATGTACAGACCTAGGGAAGCAGTGTGCACACCACTGGAGACTGCATAGGTATGCACGAGACTCTGAAGCGAGTTGCTTCTTTAACAGAAGCACTTGACTTGCACTTAGTTTATTACATATGTTGCATTCCAGCCCACATTTTCATCTCATTTGACCTTTGAACTCTATTAGGGGGCCCTCAGCTGTCATTGTTACTGGCTCAGCCCACAGTCCCCAATATCCACGCTGGGTCTGCCAGCTACCTTCCAACCCCCTCCCCTCTCAGACTTGGGCAGCTTTTGCTGGGGCCAGTCATGGATCCTGAGGGTGGCCTGGAGGTTTGGCTCCTCTGTGCTTCTGTTTGGGGGGACTTTTTTAATGACCTACCCACTTCCCCTTCTCCACCAACCACACTTGTTTTACATCCAAGGGCAACTTCTTTCTTTGGACCACACCTCCTTAGGGAGAGTACCAGTGAGCATCCTTTCAACTGGGATGGGCATGCCCATCCCTTCCCTGCTGCTCCACCAGTCAGCCAAGCACCTAATCAAATCCAGGTCAGCAGAGGCCTTTGAACTCATTTTACATTGAACAGAGGATTATAAAGCAAACATAGCCATTCTGTGAAATCCTGGATAATTGATAGGTAACAGCCATATTATGCACAGAGATCTCCCTTTATATGTGTACATGTACATATATACACATATATATATATATATATATATATGGTTCTACCTGACTTCACCGACACGCCGGAACATCGACAGCGAAATCGGGAGCCGCAGAAGAGCGAAAGTGCAGAAGACCGACGCGACGGGACCCAGAAGATCGACAGTGCAGAAGACCGACCCGACGGATGAAAGCACCGGCGCTGAGGATGCCGAAATGGGAAAAGGCTGTGTAAGTATGCGGTAGTGACGGACGTTAGGGTGCGAGTAAGGTAAGTGTGGATAGGGGTGGGTTAAGTGAGTTAGGGTTAGGGAGCGGGTCAGGTAAGTGTGCGGTAGTGAATGTGTTTGGGTTAGGGCGGATAAGTGAGTTAGGGTTAGGAGCGGGTCAGGTAAGTGTGCGGTAGTGATTGTGTTTGGGTTAGGGGCGGGATAAGTGAGTTAGGGTTAGGAGCGGGTCAGGTAAGTGTGCGGTAGTGACGGACCTTAGGGTTAGGGTTTGGGTCAGGGTTGTAGGTAGTTGTGTATGTGAGGTTTAGTGTGGGTTTGCAGGGATTTTGGTGTGCTTGTGTTGTGTATGTGGTTTTGGATGGGGAATGTGTTTTGTTTGTTGATTGTGGTGTGTGAAGTGTATAAGGTTTCGTGTTTGTGTACCGTCGGTTATTTCGTTGTCGGGCATGTGGATTTTCGTGTTTTGTACTGTCGGTTATGTGGTTTCGTGATTGCGTTGTCGGTGTTGTGGTGTTTCGGTGAAGTCAGGTAGAACCATATATATATATATATATATATATATATATGTATGTATATATATATATATATATATATATATATATATATATATATATCAAAATGTGCAAGTGTATATACACACGCATGCATGCTTGCTTCCTGTCTTTGTCTGAGGGTACTTCATATGTGGTCTTTGGGGTGGACCTTATCCACTTCAAATTCTTACCTTGCACCACTGACAGCTGTGCAAAAAACGTCCTGTTTTGGAAGTACCTAGGGAATGTGGCATATTTCTAAGCCTCTGAAAATGCATTTCAGTAGTGTATCAGGCGCTAACCTTGGTAGAGAGTTTTGCAGCACCATTCATGCTTTGATGCTTATTTGCACATGATTAGCACATGCAGCAGGCTGAATATGGAATTAACATATTTACTGTCAGTACTGATAATCGACTGACCATGAATTATAGATGTAGGCTATGCATTTTCCTTCACTGCCTCTATATACTGCATACCTTGTGTATGAATGCTGCCTTGTACTAGACAAAAAACAACAGCATTATCAGTAAGTTTTTAACAATATTAACAGCAGTATTCATGCATTTTACTGAATAAACATGAGCTTATCTTGTAATTGCCTGGAATAAATTAAGCACATAGCTAGATTATCCTTATTTATTCTAGCACTCCTTTATGTATTGGGGCATGTACAGTAGACAAGTAGCTTACCTTATCCTTCTAGGTCATATTGGTTATGATATCACTGATGCTCTCACTACTGGATTATAAAATATCTTGTGCTCACTCCTTTAATTTGTACATGTTCTGGCTCTTAGCTCCCAATTTTAGTTGCATTTGTTAACACTTTGTTTGAACTGCTGTGTCCATGGTTCTGATGAATGGAACTCCCAGCTAACCAGAATTCAGTTAGTGTCCCAAGTGCTGTAGGAGCCACATGGGTGGGACAGGAATGAACAGTTAATGCCAACTCACTACTTCTGGGGTTGTAACACTAATTTTCATAGCTACTAAAATCTGATTCCAGTCTAATGAAATCTCTCATTCTATTCACGGGTTCCCCTCCAGTCACTCATTCAGTACCCACTAGTAGTGAAGGGGCATATCAATATCATATACCTAAAGATACTCCCTCACCTAGAAGCTAACAGGGGACTAAATTGCCCAAATATCAGCTAAACTGACTCCAGAAACCTGGACCAAACAGTTACTTTTCCTAGTAGGGTACAAGAGTACAGAACCTCCTAGACCTTGTATTAACTCCATGCCCTCTATTCAGACACACAAGTATTTCCTACCCTAGTTAAATGAAACTAAACAGTTTCCCATCGTTTCAATGGCCAACCTGATTGACATGGGCATCCTAAAGCAATGTAATAATTGCCTTATGTATACTGACAACCACTTACTTCTAAAACAAACAAATACCCTATGTGAGAGATGTAATTACACTATAAAATTGGAATAAATTCTCTCACGTAACAAACTGGACATCAAACAGGTTATCAGCATACACACTTCACTTCTCACACAAAATTAGGTCATGACACAAGCCTGCATATGCAGAAGTACTCACTAAAAGCCTACCAAAAAATCAGAGACCTCCCAGACTTGCACACATTCCTATGTAAATAGAAACAACTACACATAACGAGTACACCAGTGTCTCAGCAAATAAGTCCCTAAGGCAAAACACCTCAAAACTTAATGTCTTGGTCACAGACGACTCCAAAGTGAGATGCACAAATGTCCTCATTAGGCTGGACAAGGAGAATGCCATGGTTGCCTGTCTGTCAGGTGCCAAGATCATTCAAATCACACATGCACTCAAGTCACTCAACAAGGACCGTTATGACATTGTCATAGTCCATGTTGGGGTGAATGACTTCAGACGTACCTTTCTGGACTATATGAAGAGAGACATGACTGAATTCTCAGATTATGTGCCTCAGGCAGGTATGACCCTAGCTCTAAGCAGCATTCTACCTTCCCCTAGGATGATGCCACAATGTAAATAAAAAAACAATAGATTTCAACAGTTGGTTTAGCTTCTGGTGTGAGACCAGGGGGATCCAGTATCTGTCAGTCTGGGAGAACATGTTCGACAGGGTACGCTGCTTTGCCAGAGATGGTCTGCACCTGTCTCCTCTAGGTTTTCAGATGCTGGCATCCCCCATAGTGCCTTTTTAGCCAATATCAAAACAAAATTTCCAACATAACAGAATCCAGTTAAGACAAACTCAAGGTTTTGCTGCTTAATGCTAGGAGTCTAAACATGAAACTGTACTATCTGGAACCACTCCTGACCTTGGAAGATGCTGACATCTGTGCATTCCCTGAAACATAGTTTGAGGCCACAGAGAGCATCCTGGCCATGCAAGGCTATAATGCCTTCCACATGTTCAGACCTGAAAATGAGCATGAAAGAACCAAAGGTGGAGGTGTATCCATTAAAGCCAAGTACACCTTGAGACTGGTCAAACAATACAACTCTCTTCAACTACTCCATATCCAATTAACTACAGGCAAAATACCCTGCAACATTATTAGCTAGAAGTTCCCCACCATGAACCAAGAAAAGCACACCGCCTTCCTGGACTTACTGGAGTCACTCGCCATGCAGCCCAACACCTTACTCATAGGAGATTTCAACAATCATTTCATCGACTGGCTGACACACACTAGCACAAACATGCTCATGCAAAGGTTCCTGAACTTTGTCAATACAAATGCTCTGGAATGGATACTCTGCACCCCCACAAGGGGCTCAAATGCCCTAGACATAGTACTCACCGGCATGGGGAGGTTATTTCACTCCCCGTTGTGTGATGCCCTCCCTAGTAAGGTCGGATCATACATCAGTCACGCTCATACTACTGAAACTGTCGCCACCACAGGAGGAAAAAAAACTAAAAAAGACTTTTCCAAAGCAAACTACAGCCTTCTAAATGATAGTATAAAAAGTTGTATAGCCCCCGCAATCACAGGCAACAATGACTCCTATGCAGAAGTATACACAAATGTGCTGTATAAACACTTAAGCAACTGTATAGACCCATCTGTGCCTGACTGGATTAAAACCACGCCCTCCAGAAAAAAAAAGCCACCCTGGTGGACCTCAAGTATAAACAGGTTATATAACAAAAGGAACAAACTGATGTCTAAAAATAAGAGGGAACTGACTCAGCAGAGGAAGAATTCATTTAACAGTTTGAACAAGCAAATCAGAAATCTTGTAAAGTTCTCTAAAGCTAATTACAAAGGTAAAGTAGCATCCATAGCAAAGGATAATAATAAGGCATTTTTTAACTATGTCTGAAATCTAAAAGGGAATGCCCATCTATGTGCCTAACTGGCAGTGATGGTATCACTCATACTATACCAGTGGAAGTTTTCAACCTGCTGGCTGACAGATTTGGCACAATCTTCAGCCCCCTGTCCCCAGCAGCCATACCGCAAAGCATTCCTGAAACCAGTCCTCTGCCTAGTATCTCTAGAGATCAGGTCATATCTCTGCTTTCCAAAGCCAAAAATGCATTCTCAATGGGATGAGAAAACATCCCATGGCGCTTATTAAATAATCTGAAACAGGACCTTGCAGACCCACTTGGTGCTCTCTTTAGCCATAGCCTGAGAACTGGCTTTGTTCCAGCAGCATGGAGAACAGCAACAGTAATCCCCTTGCACCAAGGGGGGGGGGGGCATCAACCGACCCTGGGAACTCTAGACCCATAAGTCTAACCTCTGCAAGGCCATGGAAATAATCATCATGGACTTCATCAACAAGGACATAGGTGACCTTCAGACTCTAGACCCAATCCAAATTTGCTAAGGGTAGATCATGCTTCTTATACCTGGTAGATTTATTCAAGAAAGTCACCAAAGCCCTGGATGAAGGTAAGACAGTGCATATGCCTATCTTGACCTAACCAAGGCTTTTGACACAATCCTCCACTCAGGTATCATTGAAAAACTTTCCCAGTTGGGGATTAACCCTTATGTTACTAGATGGATAGCCAACTGGCTCACTGAGAACACATACTGTCAAAGTCAGTGACTCCACCTCTAACAGTAGACTCATCACCAGTGGCATACTACAAGGATCTGTGTTGGGCCATTTACTGTTTGGAATCTATTTCTTGGAAGTCCAAGCTAAAGTAGATGGCCTTTGGCTTACCAAGTTCCCTGAATGCAAATCATATGCAATAATTTGATCCCCCCAGTGATGTTAACATATTACATTAGGAGCTAAAACAGACAAATGATTGGTGCCAAAGCCACAGTCTAAAACTAAATGCAAAAAAGTGCATTATTATCCCTTTTGGCAAAGGGCAATTCCCTGGTAATTACAACACTGACAGCACCCTGCTAAGTACAAATCCAGTGGTGTGAGATCTGAGAACACAGGTAGATAGCAATCTGAACTTCAACCACTAAGTTTCCACAGTGGTAAGGAAAACCTTCTACATTGCACATCTCATAAGTAAGGGCATCAGATCTGGGTGTAGGGATGTTATAACTTGCTATAGGGATCATAACCTAGCCTGTGACATTAATAGAACATGTTGGACAGACATACGTCCCAGAGAATGCTGCTACTCTTGAATAAACTTCCATTTCATGTGAAGCAGAGCTCCTCACTGACCCTATTCAAACACAACCTGGATAAATGGATGGGAGACCACAAAATCACTCCAGGGGTGGCACCCATGTCCCTCATGGACAGGGGTAGTTGGTGTTTGTCATAGACTCACTCTGCAAATTATGTCCATCTAACCAAGGACAATTGTGGCAACTTAGGAATAACATGGCATGTTAGGGCTCTAGGGCCTCTGGCCTAGTAACCTTCTAGGTACCCAAGACCAACTGCAGTTTTCTCAAAGGCTGCCATTACCTTCTTGATCTTGTTAGCCTCATCTAAAAAGTCAAAGTCCTACATGATGGAACTCCCATCCATACTGTGACCAAGATAAACAGCAAGAATCCTCTTACGACTGTCTGTATGATGGCCATTCCATAGTTGTCCGTTATACCACTGGGGACAGATGGGCAACGTTGTTGCAAATGACTCAATAGACAGCATGTGCAACAGAAAAAAAGTTTAAATTCTGTATAATGAACCTAAACATATGTATCTAAACTGGTTGCTATTATTTCCCTTTATTGACTGTACCTTTGATCAATGCCTGTGCAGTGGCTGAATAAAGTCCTTTTTGAATCAGTCTGTTACAGACAATAAACATTAGCACATTTTTTGTGCTGGCACTGCAAGAAGAGTGCCTGTGATACCTCTTGTATGGTCCTGTGTTAATGCAGGTTGTCCTTCACATTAAGAGGATATTCTGTTGGTCTGTATCTCCAATTTTCTTCAGCCTTTTCCAAATCTGGAAAGTACAGTGTGCTTAGCAGAATTTTATGTTGTTATTCCTTTTCAACATATGCTGTATGTTACACAAGCACTGCATCACATGATCATGTGCTGTTTGGACTCTGGCATGACCTTTATAATAAAACAGTAAAACAGTGATATTAGTTTACAAAGCATCAGATTGCTGCATATAGCGTGTAACCTAAACAGCTTTGTCATCCATTTCTAAGTGTATAGCACCATGTTTATTGGACTGCTTCCAGGTACTTTTGAATCAGTCTGCACTAAGAGACATGGCTTGTTTAATAGACTAGTTGTGTCTGTCTTTCTTTGTCTTCTGATTTGACCATGCGCCTGTGTGGTCTGCGCTACTTCTCTATTTAACTGTCTACATGTGCAAAAAAAATCTTTCTGAATTCCCTCATTTGATTCATTGCTTTTTGAACAGAAGGTTTAGCAAGACAAGACTTGCACAATCTTTGACTGAAGATCTATCACAAGAAGTCTGTTATTGGAATGAAAGCACTTATGTTTATTTTACTTCAAACATTTTAATTACAATGTGAATTTACACAGAAAGAATGGCAACTTAACACTGTGATACATGATTATAAACTTAAGTGCAATTAACGTAATTACTGTTGATTTTACTGTTAAGTAATTCTCATTAAAAGAAGTTACTTTCATAAGCATTAAATGAAATAAGATAGATTAGACAGCTCTAAGATTATTTTCTTCCTTTTAAATCAGTTAAAATCAGTAAGCAGCAGAGAAACAATTCTAGTAGATGAATTACATATATTTGAATTATTCAGAAAGAATAAAAGTTATGAGACATTTGCAATAAAAGCAACATAGAAAAACATATGTTACCTTTGGTTATTGGGGACAGATCCATAACCCCCAAACTACAATGCTGGGTCTTCAAGCTGCCCTGTAGCTATTAGTCCAGCTTCTCTGGTATAGTCGCACCCTTTTAACTCTTACCCCATGTGTGTGTGTGTGTGTCAGAGAGAGAGAGTGGGAAGGGGAGGGCAGGGACAGTCCCCAAACTTTTCAGATCACTTCAATGTAAAGAGAAAGGAGACAATCTCCTCTTGCATCCCCTACCTTCATCATTCCGAGATGTCATGGAACATTTCCAGCCCATTCTGGATTATAAACTTGTTCTGGGATTGTTATGGTATTTAGTTTGGCTTTCATCTAGAACTATGGGTGCATTTTCTTCTCTCAGCAGAACACATTGATGTCATCAGGTTGAGACATCCATGTCCCAAAATGTGCAACCCCCACTGGTACTCAACTGCAGTCAGTGCGTCTTCCATTAACAAATGCAGAAACATGAAAACAACCCTCTTCCATTCCAAACACATCACAACTGACCCTGTGGCAAGCTAAACGTATTAATAAGTCAGGGTCACCAACAGATCATATGGGAACTCTGTATACTGAATAATTTTATTATTCACCACTTTATTCTACATCAGTCCAGAATAGAAGCATATTTTCAGTTTTAGTACTCTTCTGCTAATCTGGGAGGGATCCATTGAAAGAAAAGACAGGAGAGCTCAGTGCAGCACTTGATATTTTTTATATTTTGTTTTTGCTGTCATAAATGATGCCCAATGTCCTTAAGGATCTTTTTTGCTTTTCTGGCAATGGGAAATTTTATTTAGGCAAAACTCATGTACATGCTAACTTTGTAGTCTACATTGCCAACTGGCACCAGTGACTCAGTTTCTGCCAGTAGTTCTACTATCAGATAGTGGTCTAGAATCAAGAGTTATACTAGTACCGAGATTGAACATTCTAAGAGAAAATGTTAACTTTTGGGGGCTGCTGAGATTTACTATGACCTACAATGCAATAGAAATCTACAATGCAAGAAAGAACAGAAACAACAACATGAGCAGTACTCACACAAGCACTGTGATGTATAGCAACACAAAAAAGCATGTTAGATTAGGCCTGTTCAGTCATACCTACAAGCTCTAAGTAGCCGCAAGGATTCCTTGTGACTTCAAGTCTTTTGGCTCACCTGTGACTTTCATTACACCAGGGAGCAGCTAGATAGGTGACAATTAATCCAAACCACACCAGACAGGTAAACAAGGCTGAGGTACAAAGACAGAAGGTGACAGGCCAGGGTAGGACACTGGAAACCAGCTAAGAGTAAAGATGTAGTAGATCAGGAAAGGTCAAACACTTTCGGGGTTATAGCTAAGGGTTGAATTCAGTACAGATACAAGAGTGGAGGTTTTGTTATGGCACCTTGGAAAAATAGTTTCAGGTACCCGAGTATGGGATTATGTGAAGACCCCCAGTGAGGAAAGACATTATGGGAGATGAAGTGGTCAACCAATGAGTTACGTACTTCACTGGTCTGGTGAAGATGGCATTCTCACATCCCATTTGCCATATTTTTTGCTGGTTCTGAGGATATCCATCCATCCACACACCTAATTTTCTTCCTGCTGATGGTCACAGCGATAGCTAATGCAACAGGCCAATCCGGCTTTAGATGCATTCAGCAACAGTAAACATTTCCTAGTGGCTGATACCATGACATTCACAGAAAAGCTGAGAGGTATAATTTCTCTAGTGTATCCTGGACCTGCTTAGAGCCTCCAATTCAGCGGACTGTGTCTGGTACACCTCCATCAGAAGGCATCTAGGAACCATCCTTACTAGGTGTCCAAACCACCTCAACTGGCCCTTCTCAGTACTGAGGAGCAGTAACTCTACTCCAAAATCATCCTGGATTGCCAAGCTGCTCATTTTGTCATGGAGAAATAAGCCCAGAAATTATGAACGAATGTAATTTCTGCCATTTTTATTCTTGATTTTTCCCTTTGTGTTACTACCCAAAGTCCATAACCATATGTAAAGGATGGTGATACTGAGTGATGGAAAAACAGGGCTTGATTTTGAAATGAGATCTGGTCTTAGTCCGGTCAACACCTACAGTACAAACACAGCTGCACCTTTCTTCTTTAATCTACATGTACAGGACCTCAAGATTCTTAAACTCTCCTACTTGTGGTAGCTGCTCTTCCCTGCAGACAGCAAACCATTGTTTCCTGAGAGAGAGAGAGAGAGAAGCAGACAGACAAAGGACCTTGGAGTTTAATGAGATGATTATCATTCTCAGTGGATTCACATTCACCACTAAACCATTCCCTTGCATGCCAGAGATCCGTCACTGGATTCCAAAAAGATATTGTCTGTGATAAACAGAATTACAATCCTTACATCCTTAATCTGGATATTTCCAAAAGCCACGACATTCTGTCCATGAAGACCATGAACAGCTGGAATGGGAGCTAAAGTACACTCTTGGCTTCTTACATATCATGTGACAGACTGGAAATAGAACACATACAAATGTACTCTGGTCAAGATAGTCATAGGAACAGCAAGGAGCCATGACCCAAGGCGGGGTTTGTTAAGCTGTTAATCCCAAGGCCCAGTGATGGACAACATAAGTGAGAGAAGCCATCACACAAAAAAAAGGAAAAAGAAAAACCATTTAATGCTAAATGATGTTTTTTCTGGATATGACCAATAGGTAATGATAAGCCAGGAAGGCAGCTCCTGTGGTAGGTGCTGAAGTGAAGGCCTTGTTGTGAAAGTTTGATAAGGACATGACCATAAAGGGGTTCTGACAAACCATTATATGACTTAGGAGAGTGGATGGTATATTGCCAGACTGTTCCTATAGAAGGCAGAGAAATTATGCCCTTTACCAGGGACACTAATCCATATCCAGGGGATACATCTCTTCTTAGGCAGAAGTACAAGAAGCAACTGGTGTGATTAGATACATATCTGTACATGAAGTCATGGTTATGATTAAACAGTAACAATTGTAAAGGCTGCATGAGTGGACAAAGGAATTAAATATACTGGGATGCCATGGTTAAAGCATTTTTTCAATGCTGCATGCAAGGAGGAAAATTGCCTCTGGAGTGGCAGTCCCATTTTCAGAAAAAAACAGGAAGCTGTGCTCCAGTTATAGAAAGTCACACATCACAGTCTTCCTTGGAAAGCCTATATCACAGTGCTAAAAAGGAGATTCCATCCAATAGCTGAGCCTTTGACTGAGAGCGACATTGTGAATTTTGTCATGGCTGTGAAACAGTTAACCAACTCTTTACCCCTATGCAGATATTGTGCGGGTCCTAGAAATTTAAGAATCCTATCCATTTGTGGTTTTTGAACCCAGAGAAGTTGTATTGGATCCAGAATTTTTTTGTTGAAGGTGTTGCAACAATAAGGGGTTTGAGGGGGTGGGGGCACTACAGCCTGACACTGGATCTGCATTTGCAAAGAATCTCCATTCCTAGCTTTAAGTCAAATGTGTTTAAGATATGTATAGGTAATTATGGCAACAGTGATAAAAAAAGCTGGTCAAAAAAAAGAAAAATGTTTCTGTTTCATAATGTTATGATGCTTTTTGGACATGTGTCTTTAGAAATATGAGCAAAACAAAGCAGAAAAGTAAAGTGGAAGGAGAAGTTGAAAAGTATATGGTACCAATCACTGCTGCTGTCCTGCTGCTACATAAATGAAGGAGCTTCTGCAAGAGATTCATCAAAAGAGGGGCATAGATATGGACATAGAGTTATAAAGATTTACAGCATAGTCTTAACCCGCCACAAAAAGGTAAATACATTTTTTCATTCACAGAAAAACAAGTATATGTTTATGATGTGCAAAACTGTTGCAGTGTTATTACTCCTTAATATAAACTGCCCAGCTATGTGGAATAATGTAGAATGAAGCTGTAATGCAAGATTAACTTACTGCCCCCCTCCCTTTTATTTTAAGTTCTTCAGTAGATATGACATTTGTCTTATTCATTTATTATTGCACCTTAAACATCTGTAGTGTTTGTTTGTGAAAATAATTTAAGTAGTCCACTACCAATTCTCTAATCTTGGCATGTGCCATTTTGAATATTGACTTATTGTCTCATTAGCCTTTTCAGCTGAATCCCATCATGGGTAGGATGCTGTTTATCCATGGTTATTCATTCATTTCCTCTAGACTGCCTCTAAGTATGAATCCCGAATGTTTATAATGGTTCTTTAATACATACCTTTGGTCATATAAAGTATACATAGCTGCTTTTGACTTCATCTAACTATCCCAAAAAAGTATTGTTGTGACCAGTGCTTTGATTTCATTACCTCCTGGCTCAAGTCAATCTCCAATGAAGATGGTTTTGATGAAATTTGAAAGCTGCTCCCTTACTGCATAGGGATATGAGAAAACTGCCAGTTCAACTACTGCAACTAATTTAGTAAGATTTTTTTATTATACTTGTTGCCAATCCCCACATCTGACCATTAAGCGTTTACCCCTCAATGACTCAAATGGCCTATTTGCTCTTCTTTAGAGAAGTACCCTATGGCCCAGTCATTCCACTTGGGATGAGATTACAATACCTGGAGTAGTGACATTATCCTTGATGGAAATTAGAGATTTTCTTCTTAATGGTCATCATTTCAAATATATTCCCAATAGTGCCAAGTGTTGGGCGTGTAATAGTTAGAGGGGACATGGTCATTTGTGGACTAGTTACATGCCGATTGAGCTACACCTAACAACTTTGTTCTCAGGTCTCAAACAAGGTACTCAAAATCCTGGGCACATGCCCTCCCCCAGTTGGCTCAAGTGACATCAGTCCAACTTTAGGTAGGTAATTGAGAATTCTACTTCTCTCTGTCATGATGCGGAGATGGTTTTGCCAAAACAGTTCATTACTGGATACAAACTTGCTGAATGATACCACGACCTTCAAACTTTCTGTTAGTGAAATTTCTTCATTATCACAATATAGTATGATTAATATTTATGCACAGCTATGGCTGTTAACTGTAGAAATAATGCTTATGCAGAAAGAATAAAACAGAAAAGAAAAAAAACATTACTCTATAGTTTTATATTGCTGGCTGTGTAAGAACACAGTCCTGAATTTTAAACTGCTAGTGCAACATCTAGGACAGGCACATCATCAGCTTGTGACAACAAAGGAGATGATGATGGGGTCAGTAGATGGGAATTATTCCCTGTAGATTCATTCTTAGGACTCGTGGCTTCATTTTTGAGAAGAGGTGTAGGATCGCTGTATGGTGGAGGGGCAGGTTGAGTATTCATTGCCAGGGGAACTTGCTTGATCTGCAAGACATCAGGAGTCACAATCATTGTTGTAGGCTGCAACAAAAAGAAAAACAAACCAAAGATCATCACTTCTAAAAATCAGTGGTAATATAAATGTTTACTAGAGAGTAAAACACAGAAGACAAGACAAGAGAAGGCTGAGACATTGTCCAAATCATTTTCTACTAAGGAAAGTGCAATATTCAGCTTAAAAGAAACCACAAAGCATTTAGATATTTAACAGTTATAGTCCTACACCAGAAGTGAAACACTTCTTTATCAATTAAGTGATGTTGCATAAGACATTAAATATAACATTTCACTTCTGTGGTTTCAGGAGTTAGCTTTATTTCAACAAAGAGGTTCCCAATTCAACATATTCAAGATTTTTTGAATAAGTTAC
The DNA here is from genome assembly GCF_019279795.1 of Protopterus annectens. Taxonomy (NCBI): domain Eukaryota; kingdom Metazoa; phylum Chordata; order Ceratodontiformes; family Protopteridae; genus Protopterus; species Protopterus annectens. The sequence goes on along the minus strand of NC_056743.1, from coordinate 1,154,328,607 downwards.
CACAAAGTCATCCATTGTCTACTGTTAAGTCTAGTGTTGACGGTTGGATGGGTAATCAAGATTTATACAAGGCTATCATGCATGGCCCTACTCAATTCGGGAGGGAAGCACTGTTGCAAAATTTGGCAAGAACTTTTAAGTGACTCTTCTTAATGGTGTATATGGCTAGGTAGCTTATAGTTCCTGTGATTACTTGTCTAGAATTGTTCCTATGTGAACAGATCCCAACAGCATGCAGACCAGTAGCAGAATATATTCACATTACTGAAGTAGTCCTAGGGTGTAACCACATCAACAGAGAAAGATACTATCAATCTGTAATCCAGTTCTCACTAATGGAAAAGTAAAAATTGAGGTTACTGTGCTGGGCCAGGATCTAGTGAAAATACCCAGATTTGATGTACTCATTCATTGATTTATTCTGTGGTCCCAATTTCAATCATAATCCAGGACTAATAGGCAAGACAAGTTTGATAAATACAATAAAGGTAAAGTGCATCTACATGAAGTACAGTATTAACGTCAGGTAAAATAGCTGTGCATAGGTTTTCTAAACAGACAGAATAGAATGGAATGGTGGAACAATGGTGATATGCAGTTTTCTATTAAGAAACATTTCTGTGCAACCTGTTATGGCTACACGGGATTTATGTTTGTTTTTTGGCTTTTCCCATATAGGGGTCGCCACAGTGGAACTCCGGTCCGCTAATGATTGGCAGTAGATTTTTTATGGTGCTGAGTTGCCAGCCCGATGCACAACCTTCAGTGAAGGCACACCCATTCACGCATGTCTTTTGAACGCCACTCGACCACAGGGAGGACATGCAGACTCCACACAGAAGGCACTCCAGCCGAGAATCGAACAGGAGAACCTCTTGCTGTGAGGCAACAATGCTACCACCACGGCTTTATATGAAATGCAAAGATATAATGAAATGCAGGACAAATACAGTTCAGTTAAATTTCACAAAACAAATATTCACATCCCATGTACATTTCAGCTGAATATTGTACAGTAAAGTATCTATAGGCCATAGATAAACTACATAGTGGGCAGTGAATACAGGAAAGTAGTAAAGAACAGAAGTTATAAAATTCTTCAACAAGTAAAGCCTACAGTACAACAGTTTTATTTAGAACGAAAGTGTCAGGTGTCAGGAATGCATAATGTGTAAAGTTAATTATTTGAAAATGTGCGCTACTTCACATGGCATGAATTAACAGTGTATGATGTTTAAAGTGGGTTAGCCAGTATCTATGAAGCATTTGCAGATACTTCCTTGTAATAGGGTAGTTTTTTTAGACTTTTCTTAAAATGGCATAATTTTTATTTTTACATCATCTGGTAGTTTTATTCTAGCTGGCAGGTACACTTTTTTGAAAAAAAATTCTGTAATATTTATTTTGAAAAGGCATCCAATGAGTTGAAGAGAACTGTTATTCCTGATTGAATCACTCTAGTCTTTAACTGATAGCATGTTTCTTGGTGGTGAACAGTAACCCATGTTTAGTAGTTTAAAGGTATGGGTATTCAAGAAATAGTTAGCTCTGGTGGCTATTTGTAACCATTTGTGTCTCTTTATTGTAGTGCATTGGTGTTCTTTGGGGTTTGACAGGTGAATAAAATTAAAATATTTTATTTTCAGTTGGCTTACAGCAATGCGGTTTTGTGAGGAGACACAAGATAATGGAAGAGCATATTCTATATTTGGTAGGAGTACACTGTTGGCTATTATGTGTCTAGCCTCAGGCTAAGAAAGTTAAAAGTTTTGTAGGCAACAGGTGGTTGGGAGAGTAGTCTGCCTATATGTGTGAATGTGAATTATCCTTTTAAGTGTTGGTCTATGATATTTGTCTGATTGAAAGCCAGGAATGCTTGGGGTCTATATGGTAGCAGCCTATTGGAATTTCTGTTCCATATTAGCTGGAATTTGTAAGGTATATCTGTAGAGATCCCAGATTTGTCAGTCTCTGCTGTGGTAGCCATCTCCATATCGAATGCACTCACGTTTTGGAAGCTCTCAAGAGTGATTACGTAAGTATACATGCAAACACACACCATATACATTTAATTACAACATGCATCACATATAGATAAATATATGGTTCCCCTGTGTTTAAACAAACATATGCTTGTTTGACAAACACAAGGGTGCGGATTTAACATCAATGGTATAGATAGATGAATGGTGGCTATATCAATGGTATAGAATGTTGATACAAGCAAGTGGGGTCGGAGAGGTGAGAGCGCTCATTTGTGGGTATGCAAGTTAGGGTTAGGGTCAGGGATGATTGAAGAATGGGTGGTGTGTGTTTGTGTGCGAGTTTGTGGATTTTAGGGCAAGGATAAGAGTTAGGCTGGGTTAGGGGATATATGCAGCGTGTGTTTTTGTGAATACGTTTCTGTGCCCGAGTCGGTCTTGTATAGTGACAGTGTTAGATGGTAAGGTGTAGGGTTAGGGTTGGGGGAAGGGGCAACATTATTGTTAGGGTTGGCACCTAATACTAAGGTGTTTCCAGGGGGATGGACTCCCCCCTACCCTCTTTAGTAATGGGTGCTAACGCTAACCCTAATGCTGCCCCTTTCCCAAACCTACACCTTACAGTCATTAAAACCTTCACAAAATACTGCCACTATTCAATCAAATTTGAGACTAGTGTTACAGGAGATTTTAGTTTTAATATTAGGAAAGGAAATAGTTTTCCTCTCTTGATATTATGGTGCCCCCCCCACACACACACACACACACTATTGTTTATGACCAAACTTATTTTGTCAGTGTTTTATGTTCAACATTATGTTAAGGTTGAGAAATATAGCACCCTTTAGTAATCTGGAGTCCATGTTTTTATACATTTCTTTAGCTAGTGTGTGTATTGCTATGATGGTGCTGAAGTTGGGCCTGAAGCCACACTGTGTGTGTAAGGATGTCATACTTTCAGATAAATTCAAGGAAATGTATTACAGTAATTTTTCAAGTATCTCTGCTAATGCACATAGCTTGACTATGGACCTGTACTCAGAGGGAGCTGCAGGTGGTAGTTTTTTTAGCAAGGGATTTAAAGTGTTTGTTGCTGTAGGACATTACTGTGTTGGTGAATCACAGGCTGAAAGTGAGTGGGGGTGGAATGCTCAAATATTTGTTCCCTGTACTACTGCATGTATTGTGTGGATGCTGTGTATGAAGTTGACAACTATGGTTTTGTAGAAGATTTTCCAAATTTTTTTTGTACTTATGAAATAGAATTTGGGGAATTGTATACATTTATTAAGGAGTGTTAAGGGTATGGGTAACTACAAGGCTGAGAAAGCAGAGTTGTTGTTACCTATAAGTGGCATTTCTATACTGTTGGCTAATTACTTAAAAACATGCTGCAATAAAAATTATTTGGGAGTAGTCTTAGGAAATATCTTGTTGTTAACATTGATTATTTCATTGCCATACTGTAGGAAGGCAGGACCACGTTGGCACCGGCATACAACTAGTTAATTAGAACTAGGAATCTTTTTCTTAAATGTGTTGTCAAAAGTAATTACAATTGATGTTATTAAACCTGTTTAAAATGTTATTAAAATTTGCTTTAAGAATAAATATATAACTCAAGGAGTGTTCTGATTATAGTTCTGTGCAAAAATAGGAAAAGGGGTTGAGGATGGATGGATTCAGAAAAAGACAAATCATTTAAGTACTGGACTGGCATGAGACTAGACCTTAACAAATGTTATGTGCCCTCTGTTACAATTGCTAAGGTCAGTTCTCAGGGTAGGCAGTAAAAATATGCCAGTACAAATGACAGCAGCAGAATAAAATTTGTTTCCACCTGCTGTCCATCGGTAACATTTCCCTGACTTGCTGTTCTAAACTTAGAAAGTTACTAGAATAATAGATGTGTGTTTGCCTATTTTCTGAAGGATACAAAGTCAAAACCTAAATGTATGCCATCATTTAGTGTTTTCAATCCAAGTAATTTGTCCAAAACACAGGACTTGAGGAACACACCAAACATAGGAGGCAAAAATCTGGAAATTCTGAAAAAAATATGTTCGGCTGAGAGGCATGGCAAGGTGAATGCAAACATAAGGGATTGTATTACACTACCTTTCTGAAATCCAGTAAAACATTTACAGTAAAAAAACTTCCAACTTGGAACAGGTAAAACTCCATGCACTACAAAGAATTATGAGTGGTTCAGTGATACTAATCTGATATTGTGTGTTCTTGATATAGATGCCAAGATTAATCTTTGTTCTCGAGGTGAATTTCTTGGCATCCTGTCACAAACACAATGCTGTTAGCATTGGCAAATTTATCATAATCATCTGTATCACTAAAATTATTAACAATGCTTTTCACTTAATGTGGGAAATGTATCCATTAAAAATATTAAACAGGTGTTGCTAGAAGGTGGTTATATAAAAAGCCCAGGTATACTAAAATGTCTGGAACTGAAGTTAAGTCATGTTTATTTAGAAGCTTTAGAATATCTGTATCAAGATTTATTCTAAAGATGGCACTAATGTTACAAGGAAAACCATTCACTTAGGAAGAAGAAATGTACATAATACATTTCTAAGTACAAAAGCTTTAGGGAATACTATTCATTTCAAAGCTTAAGAACGTTTGCATTAAATAATACATTTTACTAAATGTTTATGTTGAAGTCTACAGTGAATTACAGAAAAGTCTATAGGCTGGACTCAAAGGTTACCAGAAAGTGTACAGTGTGTGTATACCCTTAGTATAACCTTTGGGTGAATAGAAAGCATAGGCATTGTGGTAGGGAAGTTTTTGAATACATAAAGTGTACACTTTGTGGAAACCTATCTGGCATATGTTCACTAGAGGTTATTGTGTCGTAGCGACTTGACTATTTATGCCTTCATGCGTATTAAATTTGTTACAATGCACAATGATCTTGAATGAAAAAGTAATCTACAGGTTAAAATATGTACAAAAAAAATGAAAGGTAAAGAACTGATGAAATAATAATGTGGAAGTAGCATGTTGAAGTATGAGGAAATGTTTGTTCCAGTGAGTAACAATCTAGAAGAAAAAGAGAGATAAAGTGGTAGAATCACATCATCAATGTGAACCTAACATTATAACAAGTCTACAAGAAATTGAATTTTTAGACAAAGGATGTTTTTCTAGGAAATACAAATGTCTAGCTGGATAAAAAAATGAAGACGTGTTTGTTATTATTACACTATCAGAGGTATAATGAATATAGCCAAACTATTCAATTTTATTTAATGTGTAGGATAAAAGGTGGATACAGAGATATAACGGGGGAGAGTGAATAATTTGTGGACTCGCTTGCACATGCACCCCCGAGTGCACACACTCTAGTCCACATTCACACACGCACACTTGCGCATGTGTGAGAATGTGCTCGCTCGTGTGTGTGTATTACTTTATGCCTGCTATTGACATTAAGAGGATGAGTGTTATTTTGGCAAGGTGGGCACATCATGTGTATATGCTTGACACTAAAATAACTATACCATTTGTACCAATTACATGTTTTGGCTGCTAAATGTTGTAGATTACACTAAAAGGAATGTCAAAAGGAAGATGACATACAGATTTCCCATTCCCTGTTTGTGCTTCTGATAGGTGGTGGAGGTGACTTGATGCAAAAACTGGGAATGATATGGACTTGTAAAGAATATAAATAGATAATAGAATGATATGGACTTGTAAAGAATATAAATAGATAATATCAGTACTGAGAAGTGGTGCATGTTATAGGATGGTAACATATTTCAGTGAAAAGAGAGACACAATAATCACTGGTGGGGTCTATATCAAAATTCTGAAGAGGGAAAACGGCGAATGTGAAAACATTGAACCCTAAATATTGAATGGTGAAAATAGCGAAGCCCCGGAACATTGGAATCTTACCTAGGGCAAGATTTCGGTGGGCCTTTCCATGGCTTCGCTATTTCCTTCACTGTGGTGCGAGAATTACAGACGTTAGGGTGTGGGTTAAGGCAAGTGGACAGTTAGTAATGTATGTATGGTGTAGTGTAGGGTTGTGTTTTAACTGTATTTGTGTGTATTAATTAGTTTGTTTGTGTATTGATTCGTAGGGTATGTGTGTGATAGCTACGGACCTTAGAGTTAGGGTGCGGGTTAAGGTAAGTGGATAGTTAGTAATGTATGTGTGGTTTAGTGTGGGTTTTGTTAACTGTATGTGTGTGGTTTATTTATTTTCGTGTGCTTGTGTTGTGTGTATGTTTCTCGGAACAACAATTTTTTTCCCTGGGAAAAAATTTGCTATTCTGACCGTTCAATGTTTTCAATATTCGAAATTCCAAGTTCGAACATATGGTGTTCGACATTTTGGAATTTCGAATATATGATATAGACCCTCACTGGTGAGATAGTAAAGTAAATGAAGTGAGGATATACAAGAAATTATAGTGTATGAAGATGGGGTATATGTCAACAGATGCTGCACTATATGGGGAGTATTCAAACTGAAAGGAATGAAAAGAAATAACATACTGGGTAATTGGTGCTAAAAATTTCCAATGGCAAAAGCTAAGTTACTGACCAAGCTTGGATTTAAGGGTAGTAATGAAGTGGGGAGGAATTTGGTTAACTTTCAATGCTGAAATGGGACAATATAACAAGACTTGGTTATCTGTTTAAGTTTGCAGCACTGTATTCCAAATTGTGATAAAGGACTACACTAAGGTAAGATTTAATTATACAAATGGAGAAAGTAAAGGCATAATGGTGTAAATCAACACAAAGGGGCTGAGGAAAAAATCTGTATCTTGCCTTCTGTGCCATTAAAGGTTCAGTGCTCCTGAATCTCATGTCTTTGCAAGTCACAGTCAAAAAAAATAGTAGAACCAGGGAGCTAAATCTTTACCAGCAGATAAAACACTGTGGAGACTGATCCATTAAGCAGCACCTTCCCCACCTCTGAAATAGACTCCCTATGAAAGTTAAGCTGCAAGTTACATTATCTACCTTTAAATGAGAATTAGGTGATTGGAGGGGTATTCAATATCATGCCTGGCCTGACTGGCATGCCCTTCCTCAAAAAAGGAGAAATTGTCTGCAGGTGGGAACTGGCAAGGCACAGATGTCACAAGACTCAGTTGCTTCATATTTCTTATGATCCCATGAAGCAACACTGAAAATGAAGCCATTGGTAATACTTACTGGTTCAAAAATGATACATCAATAATTATGACTGAAAAGTGTGCCCTGAAAGCATAGCCAGCCTTAGGCATAGGACAACTAGGCGGTCAATCTAGGGCACCGCTCCAACAGGGGCACTTTTCCATTAAACTGGATGGCGTAAATAGACCAGAATGGGGGCACCAGGTGGTGTGGAGGGTGCTGTAGAGCTCTTTTGCTTAGGGCACCACTTGACCTAAGGCCGACCCTACCTGAAAGATGAATGTAAACATCATTTTGAGACTTAAAACACTGCAGGAAAAAAGTTTATTTTATTTAACATTTGTTTACCGTTTTGTTATAATCAAGATTATGGAGAAGTATAACATTTTTGAAAATGTGAGAAGTGGATTAAAAATAAGAGAAAAAGGTAAGGCTGAGAAGAATTGGGTGGGAAAATGATAAATGTGGACTTTATGCATTGTAAAGTATGCCCTGTATGCTGAAACAGCAGAAATAACTGGGCCATGTTAACACCGAGTTTAGCATCTGCTGTACCAACTGTGTCCTATTTCCTATTGCATTTTAGTAGGCAGTCCAACTGTGTGCTTTGTGATGGGCATGGTTAAATCTCAATTTGCATACAAGATCAAAGCTTTCGGGTTAAACAATACTGAAAGGCAAGTCCAGATAGACACAGGTCTCCTTGTGCAGGAGCACATAACAGATCACAAAGAACTCCCTCAATATTTTTTATGTACTCGTGCAATGCCACATTTATTCTTGTGTTTACATTTGCTTAGTGGGATAGTCAATTCAGTATTCCCATTTTTAACACAGGCCAGATGGAAAAAAGGACTTCAGAACAAAACTTCAAAGCAGGGTAATATTTATGAATCTTGTAAAAAATACTATGTAAGGTAGTATCTCACAAGTTAATACAGCAACTACAGTGAATAAAATTACACTATATAAAGTAACACTGTGCCAGATGTAGAATACATATCAGCTGTATATTGTTATTCACAGCATTAACATATGATCACATATTGTCCAAAGCATCTATCTATAAGCTAACTCGATGGAAACTAACAAATCTGACAACTTGCTGTATGCCATATCTAGCTGATGTAGCCTGAGCTGCAGTAGTGAAATCACAAGATTTACAGAAAATACAGATGTAAATATAACCTTAATTACCAACAACCTGGCCCAGGAAGGTAAATCCACAGACAGGATACATCTCACAAAGCAGAAGGCTTTTCTGCCTTGTAGTCAAACTGACATGATAAGAAACAGTCAAGATGTTGTTCCTGTAAATGCTTGATAAAATTTACTGTTAATAAACTGTATGATTTCAAATAATAATGACAACAGTGGCATCCTTTCAATGAATTTTAGAATTACAAACTAAATACACATTAGCCAATGTGCACTGCTCTTCGGAAATGAGAGCTAAAATATTAAAGTCGATCTTTTCTCCCCGGGCATCCGCTGAAAAAAAGACCTGCGTCCACTCAGAATTTTCCGGTAAACAAATGTAAATCAATGAATTCTCCTTGGGCTTCAGTAACATTTCCACGCAATTGGCTACTACATGTGGCAATGACTGGCCATATGCAAGGTCTGTGTGATTCACAGATTCACTAAGCACAAGCAGGGAAAACAGATAAACAGGAATTGCTTGCAAAATATGTTAATGGTATGGCAGTATAAATTATATGATAATTAGAAACATTATTAAAATGAGTATCTCAGTGTATGCAAATTTGGGAAAACAAGGTGAAGTGATACAAGAATGTATAAAGCCCATGGTGTGAAAGGCCACTGTCAGTGAATTTGACCATAGTGAAATATTTGCGATAATGCAAGGGAGTACTGGAACTATGTTAGCGGCGGCTGCAGCTTTAACAAATGTGTATATGCTGCAGGCCATTATTTTCACTAGTAGCCACTGTGGTGTGTGTCACCACCTTTGGAGGTGCCATGTCATCCAGCTATGCTTAACATTTCATGCACCTCAAAACACTGACACTGTAAACTGGTACTGTGTGGTTAGGGACACCATATAGGAGCTGGTATTCTGTCATCTTTATCTGCAGCCGGTAGGAGCTGTAATTATCTAAGTGGATACCAAGTTGTGTGCTGCTTTTTGAATACTAGCCATAGACCTTCCAGCAACCAAGTGGGGACACACTGAGTGGACCTCAGGCATCTGCCTCAAAGACACTCTACCAGTTTGTCAGTGCCATGCTACATCATTTAAGGGGACTAATGCAGTTACCATGTTCCACAGAGGGAAACAGCAAACACCACATGGGATTTCCATGACATAGCCCATTTCCTGAGTGCTGGGGGTTGTAGACTGTACCCACATTGAAATAATGACACCCCCCCATCTGGTGAACTGGAACAAAGGTATGTGGATTGAAAGGCTACTACTTCAACTGCCAAGTGGTCTGTAATACAAAGGGTAATATTTACAATGCATCTGCAAGCCACCTTGGTAGCTACCATGACTCCCACATATGGGAGACGTGATTTCAGTGTGTTTTTTTTTTTTTTTTTTTGGAGAGGTGAATTTCCCTAGGGGCATTTTATTGGCAATGCCAGCTATGTCATGGAGCCCTGGTTGAAGATACCAATAAGAAATCCACATATAAAAGACAATGGGTACAGCTATGCCATCTCACATACATGGGTTATCAGAGTGTGTCCATGAGCTGCTTAAGACATGCTTTTGTAGCCTGGATGCATCTGCTGGTACCCCTGGTGGTGCCTACATTATTATTCTGGCACATGTGCAAAGATATTGTCAGTATGTGCAATGTTGCACATATTGAGGAAACAGTTGCAGCAGGGTGACCATATGGAGGAGCAATATCTCCCAGCATACCAGGCAGTGGAGGGTGAGCTAGATGAGTCAATGGAGGACCAAGCTGCAGGTATGCAGTATTAGACTGAGGCAGATACAGTATGCCGAGGCAAAGAGGCAACAGCTGGCACACAGCTTTAGACTATAGTAAAGCACATTATATATATATATATATATATATATATATATATATATATATATATATATATATAAAAAATTGTATTACACACAGACACATACTAAACCCACAACCAGGCTGCACTTAACCACAACACAGATTTGACCACACTGTGTATCAGACATAGCCAATCAAAGTAACAAGGTAGAAAGGACATAGCTCAGTTATCATTAGCTCAGGTGGGAGGGGGAACGTGAGTGTGCAAGGTCTTTTGCAGAAAGATGACTGACTACTGTACAAGCTGAAAAAAAATGTTGTGCAGTGTGAAAATGCAACGGAAGTAAAGAACTTCCTTGAAATGCTCTATGAAGGGCCACTGTGTATGTGTGTGCACATGTGTGTGTATGTGAGCATACATATACATTTGTATGTGAGAGTGTGCATGCATGTGTGCACTCATGTGTGTGCATTTGTGCATGCTGAACTAGGGACTGTAATGTTGTGTGCATGGGAGTTCTGGGACACAGCCACGGCAAATAATGTGGCACTTGCAGACATGTCCAGGGCACTCATGGAAGACTTGTTGGCCCTCTTCCATGGGAGCAGCCTTTCCCAGGAGTCTCACAGATTTAGGAGTGCTGGGTGACTATGACCTCTACCTGGTGTAACATGTGTTAGTAGCATACCCTCAACAATGCCCTCGCCAGTCCACATACATCTCCACACTTGGTGTTGATGTGGAAGTGATGGCACTGTGCGGATGTGCCCTAGGCCTCCCACATCCGTGATGCCACCAGGAGTAGTATCAGAGGTGGACCATCTATATGACATAAGCTTGGCTCACATCCCAGGAACATGACAGGTCCTATGTTGCACCCGCAGGTAATGGCATTTGTCAAGAATATCACACACATGAGATATGCACTCTTGCAGGTAATCATGTACCACATCCAATACATTTACCATCTCAGCAAAGACTGATGTGTGATCAATGATGTTATCTGCATATTCTCCAAAATGCAGGCATTAACACAGCTATTTCCAGGGTAGGGCAGTACCCATGGCATCAATGGCCTCCATTGCTACTTGTATACATACACACATGATCTTCCCCATACCCTATGTAAATTATAGGAGACATGGACGGCTGAGCCACAGGTGAGACACACTTCTCAGATTGCATGCGAGCAGCAACCTGCTCTGTTTGGAATCCACTTATCGTGGATGGTGTTCAAAAGCTTAGAAGCCAGGTCCATGACCTGGGTATGGGATCTGGTTTGCACATTCCCCATATCCAACAAAGACAGTATACTCCCTGACCAATCTTGCTGTCCACTGCCATTATTGTCAGAGGTGGACTCATCTCTGTTATCATGCAGTGGAATATTCAAGATGGTAGAACCAGACAGTAAATCATCTGTGAAGACTCCAAGGCAGAATACCCAGTATACGTATCTACCATCACATTTATTTTGTTCCCAGTACAGAAGTAGTAGTATTATGGAATGGGGACAACAATGGGAAAGAGGATTCTAACTTTTGTAGGTGTTCACATGTCTAACTACCCTGATTTACCCAAATAACAGCAGTGGTATAGCTAGGCCAGGGCAAAGAGGGCAGAATTCTTGAGTGAAAAATGTCAGGGGGCATGACAGAAAGACGCAGACTCATCTTAAGTGCATTATCAGCATTCAGAAATGCCAGTATTGCATTTGAGATCAGAACTGTAGCTCTTTAGTTCTCCATGTGGGACAAGCTGTACATGTTACAAATGTAGTAAGCAATTTTGCCACACAACAAAAGAACTTCTTTTTGTTTTTTTTTCTCCATCAAGTCAGAGCTGTGGAGCATAGATCTGAAAGAATGGACCCAGCAGGGTAATGAACAGTGTCAGATTAGGAGATGGACATTTTTTAATACTCCTCAACTCTGAATTGTGGAGTGTGGATGGGAAAGACTGGATCTGGCTTTTTCCAACTCAGGGTAAACATACTTTTATTTTGCACCTCAACTTGAAGTTGGAGTCACTAGAATGGGGGGGGGGGTAGCACCAGAATAAGTAGTTGCAACTGTGAATAACAGGACACACATGATTTCAGTGTCATGCACAGCAGCATATAGCTGACAGAATGTGTCATAGCAATAGAATATAATACAATAACCTTGTTCAGACACAATGGACACTCTAGATGCACACTGAGCATTAGTTCCAAGATTTAATACCACCACAAACAAGCAATGGATCCAATCCAGCCTGAAATAAATGTCTTTGGATAGGGTGGTTCAACCAATGGACAACCTCCCATTGCCCCAGCCCCTCATGCATTGACGGGCAGCATAGTTTTTTGCATCATGATTCATGTTGGTGGTTCTGCATGAGAGCGGTCACAGCTGTGCTCCTGGTCACTGACAGTTCTCATGTCTGATAACATCCTGCCACACACAGTCACTGTGGGGGCAGTTGGCATTCTCCTGCCTGAACATCCATCTTACATGGAGATGGATGGCCTGGAGAGAGAAGATGAATTTTCAAGTCTTCCCTTTTGCAAGGCATTTTGCTTCATGGAGAAAGAATAGTGCGCGAGTGTGTCAGTATGTAATGTTTGCCTATCAGTAGTGAATTATTCAGGCTGTGTAACTGTCATGTTGATATGTACACTTAAGACGTTGCCACAGTGGAATACCCAGCTATACTGCTCATTCAGTGACAAACCCCACTCATTCTCTTACTATCCCTCAACAAGCCTTGACACAACTGTATGGTGCATCAGCAATATTCAAGCAGGTAATATTGGCCATATCCTGCCATGTTTCCCCTGTAAAGATGCACAGCTATCCAGCCAAAAGGCAGCTGTTGTAAGCAGTAGCTAAAACCTGCCTGACAGCAGGCATCTTGGCCTGACACAGTTACAGTTTTGGGTTAGAAATGCAGCCTTGTCAAATATTTTTCCAACAACTCTTTTCAGTTGATTGTGTTTATGCCATTTCCTCTCCTTATATCTTTCAGTTTTATACAGTAGCTATCACAGCAGTATCCATGCCTCTGCCATATGCTACCAGCTCCCTCAGACGTCACAAGGAACAAATCAGCCTTCACCTGCTAGGAACAACTCCCCATTGCCTTTGCATGGGGAGGCTGACAGGCCTTCCTCCCCTGACCATGGTGCGACTTCTCTGAATGGTAGCACTGATTCCACCTATGGTGCCGATTTGGGTGATAAGATAATTTATTGGAATTTGTTTACATACGTCACCCACAGGCAGCTGATAGAAGTGGTGGGGCAGCTGGAAAGACTTCTCTTGTGACTTGCACAGTCATGTCCAGCATTGGCAGTACCATCTGAGCCAAGTCCCAGTGATGATAGAACCCAAGGTGATGTGTGATTTAGCACAAATATGATGCTGGCAGGACAGAACAAGGGAACATACCCATCTCATCTCCCATCACCATGTTATCATCCCTTTTCTGCTGTTGCCCTTGACTTTTTGTTGTCCAGCTTTCCCCTTAACCATTGTCTTCCCTTTGTCTGCTATCTAAAACTCCTCTGTCATTCTCCTTCCTCAGTGTATCAGCACCTTCACTGGCAGGCTTGTCTGTGTTATGTGGTTGTGCATTTGCCAGTGCTACCTACCTTCACCCTCTTACTATATCTTCACCTCCCCTTTCAAATTTCCTACCTTACCTTTTTTGTAAGGAGAAATTGGTCACCTGTCCCACAAAAAATATTACTTTTCTTTTCCTCCCACATCCTAGTAATTCTTTACTCATTTCTCTTGTGTGATTCCCAGTCAGCTTTTTCCCTTTCTTACTGTCCTATACTCCCATTTTCACCCATTCATCTGGTCGAAAAATAGATTTGGATTGTGCAATGAGCCCTTTGAGACAGATTGCTGCTTTGATAACCCTGCTGTTTTTGTTCTGGTTTTAATTGAGGCATTTGCATCCATGCATGATGTTCAGTAGTTATGCTTGTCACATTACACGGCCTCTACCTGCAGTGATTTTTCCCTCCCCACAGTCCCTGCTCTGGCTGCAGGTGGGGTTGTTAATTAGCTGCTGAATGAGCTCTGACCTTTCACTTTGTTAATCGATAATGAGCTCCGGGCCATATTGTGCCAAGATAAGTCAGCTTACCTCTATCACAGAGCGTACATTCCTGAATTCTAGGGATGATTTTACATTACATGAAAGAATAATTACATCAGGATATTTCAGATGTGTTTTAGATAGGAAAAATATTTCTCTGGTCAGTAGAAGCTTCAAAAGATTTGGTTACAAGATTTAACAATTCACCTATATTCACATGCGGAACTGGACAATGACTACTATATAACCTGTGCACGCATTCTAGTCATACTGAGAAAAAATAAGAGCCAATACTCAAAACATGACAGTTTTACAAGGTTCTTTTAAAAACATGATAATCTCATTTATCTACCTTTTACTCGTGTTATCAAGTATCAACACACACACCATGCCTTACATTGAAACTTTCCATTCATCCTCCCTACGTTAAGCTACATACATAGTTTCATAGATTATTAGGTTAGCAGCCCTGGAGCCCTTACAAGCCTAGTCATGTTGGTATGGAGTTGCCCAGTTTGTCTTGGTTAGACGGACAGAAATTTGCAGAGCAAGTTTATGATCAACATTGACTACCCCTGTCCATGAGGGTCATAGGTACCACCCTCGGGGTGAATTTGTGGTCTCCCATCCATCTGTCTAGGTTGCTCTTGAATAGAGTCAATGAGGAGCTTTGCTTCGTGTGAACTGGAGGTTTATTCCAGAGGAGTGGCAATCTCTGGGAGGTACATCTGTCTTTCCAGCATGCTCTGTTTATGTCACAGACTACATTAAGATCCTTCGAGTGAGTGACTCTTGTGTCATTTGACTTGCGGATGTGCAGCATTTCCATCAAGGCAGAGTCAGAGACTGCTGTAGGTCAGGCACAAGTTGCCTTCCAGCAGCCTATAACATACAGAGTACAGTGACAGGACTTTCAGTCCATCTATGTAGGTCATTGTTTGGAGGCTCTGCATTTTCTTGGTGAGAAACCTCTGTGGTCTCTCCAGCTGCTGCAAGTGTCTGGTGAGGTACATGCAGAGAGGAGCACTGTACTCTTAATGGTCTGATGAGGGTTGAGTACAGTGGAGTTATAACATCCTTAGACCTGGATGCAATGCCCTTAGCTATGAGATGCACAGCATAGAAGGCTTTCTTTACCACTGTGGAAACTTGGTGGTCAAAGTTCAGATTGCTATCAACCTGTGTTCCCAGATCTCACACCACTGGGTAGGAACTTCGTAATTAGTAGGGAATTCCGATTTGCCAAAGGGGATAATAATGCACTTTTTTGCATCAAGTTTTAGACCATGGCTTTGGCACCAATCATTTGACTGCATATGCCCCTCTTGTAATATGTTAACATCATTGGGGGATTTAATGATTGTACCCAATTTGCAATCAGTGAACTTGTAAAGCCATAAATAGCACAAGTAACAAAAAACTGAGGGCAACGCTACTCAATGCCAGAAGTCTAAACCCCAAAATGCATGCACTCAAGGCACTCCTCAGTATGGATAAAAATCAATGTGCAGTAACAGAAACCTGGTTTAAGGCTCCAGACAGCAACCCAGCACTACCAGGCTACAACTCATACCATACATTTCAGCCACAAAACCCAGACCGAAATACCCAGACCGAAATTCAAAAGGTGGGGGAGTGTCCATATTCTTCAAGGATACCCACACCTCCAGGTTAGTGGCACAGCACAATGCTTCAGAGATCATCCAGGTGCTACTAACAACGGGCAAAACTGCAGTTCAAATTGTAGCTTGCTACAGATCACCCACCATGTCCCAGGACCTCCATTCCGCATTTCTGGAAATACTGGGAAACAAAAGTCCTACCAAACACCCTGATATTGGGTGATTTCAATTACCCAAACATTAACTGGGAGAACTACTCAAGTACTAACTCCCTTGCCCAACATTTCCTAGAATTTATAAACGAACACAAACTGCTGAAAGAACCAATATAAAATAATCCAAAACACAACAAACGCTGAGAAAAAATCACCTTTATGTTCAGTAAAGCTTTCGGGTTACAAGCCCATTTTCAATACTAATACATGTTTCATTAAAAAACACACATTTAAAATAGGAGCCAAAACTATCACATGACTTGCAGCCTGAATCATGTGACAAATGGAATACATAAAACTTCATACTGTTAAAAATTTCTCAAAAGCAATTCTTTGATACGTATATCATACATCAAACTCGTGTCCTAACTACATTTTCATAAACTATATTAATTTAATTTAATTCAATTTATTTCGCTGTATTTTAGTTAAAATAGGTTTCAGTGTGACAGCAGAATTTAAACCTGGTGGATAATCAGCTGCCAATCTTAATATCCACTCATACTCCTTTGTTTCTAAAAGGTTATTAGTATCACCCCCCTGCATGATACATAAACCATATCAATAACTCTAAATTTAAATTTATGGTCAGAATTATGTTTGATTATATGCTTGTACAAGGCATTCTTATCACTTGCCCTTCTTATTTCAGACTTGCGTTCGATAATACGTTCCTTCAATTTCCTAGTGGTTTTACCCACATAGAAAGAAGAACATGAAGTACATGTTGCCAAATATACCACGTTACTACTAACGCAGGTAGCCATTATATTAAATGTATACTCCCTATGCGTTATAGGGTGTGTAAAAACATTACTATCATTACTATCCATAATATCTGCACAACAACTACAATTCAAGCATCTAAATGTACCCTGCTTAGAAAGACTATGCTGAATATTCTTATCTTTAAAATCTTTATAGCATAATCTACTCTTTAATGTTCTCATATTTTTATATGAAAAAGACGGTGTAGTGCCTAAAATAACCTTAACTTCCTCAGAAGCCATTAGTACTATCCAATATTTTTGAATAATTCTTTTTACTAAGTGCATTATGATATTATACGATGTAACGTATCTGATTTTATCCACCTTCATGTCACACCTAACAGAATCAATTGCTAATTCTTCGGATAAAAGAAATATATGTTTTAACTTTGCCTGTCTATCTACTATAGTTTCAGCTTTAATAGCCTCTAGTATTTCCATATTATAGCCAGTAGATATGAATTCATCCAGTGTTTCATCTAATTGTGACAAAAAATGTGTCCTCAGTATTTAATTTACTAATTCTACAAAATTGCAACCTCACTATGCCTTTAAAGATATGGGGTGCATGCATGCTAGTATTATGTATATATCTACATGCATGAACATCTTTTTTATGCACAGTAGTATAAATACTATTACCTTGTCTACCTACTTTCAAGTCCAGAAAACTTATAGAACTGTTAGAATATTCCATTTTAAAATTTAGAAATTCTGTAGAATCATTTAAAAACTGCACATATTCATTTAATTCAGCAATAGATCCTCCCCATATTAAAAAACAATCGTCCACAAATCGTTGGTAAAACAAAACTTTCTCACTCAATGAATTAACTTTATCTAAAACATGCAACTTTTCCCACTGGAATAAAACCAAATTTGCGTAGGTATTGGCCACCGGAGTACCCATCGCTATACCTGTGCATTGTAAATAAAATTGTTTATTAAACAAGAATATATTATTGCTCAAAACTATATCCACTAAAAAACAGATATTCTCTATTTTTCTTGCTGTTAATGAAGGTTGCCCTACGAGAAAATCATGAATGGAATTGATCCCATATTCGTTCGGAATCACCGTGAATAAAGATGTTACATCTAATGTCACAAATAAAACATTATCCCCATATGAAATGTTTGCATTTATACCATTAAACCAACGTTTTAGTTTTAAGATAAAATCTGTTGTATCCTTCAGCACAGTATTACAATGTATTAAAAAAGGTTGCAGCTGTTTCTGTAAATATACGGAAACAGGCTCCGTAAGCCAACCATTACCCGAAACAATAGGCCTCATTGGAGGATCTACAAGTGACTTATGTATTTTCGGTATGCCATAAAGTTGAGGTATAGTGGGACATGGAACCGTAAAAAAGTGGAATAAATCCAAATCTATGTCACCACTAAGTTGCAAATCATAAATCATCATATTTACAGAACTAATATATTTCTTTACATCAGCTGGAGTTATTGCTTTAAATGCAAGAGTGTCATCTAGCAATTTAGATACAGAATATAAATATTTATCCCTGTTCATAATTACAATGACCCCACCTTTATCTGCTTGTTTGACAAGTATATTATTATCTATTTGCAACTCTTTAAGAGCTAGAAATTGATCATATGTTAAATTATAATTTTTTAAAATTTTGTTAGCATAAAGATGCCGAAGTTCACTTTCACAAAAATCATGAAATGCTGCTAATACAGGAATATTCAAAGGTACAAAAGTACTGCGTCTTCTACATACAGATTGACTATATACATTATCTTTAAACATCACTTTAAGATTTACATTTCTAATGAACTGCTTAAGGTCAGTTAACGCTGAAATTAAATTGTCAGAAGATGTAGGAATAAAACTCAACCCTCTCTGAAGCAAAGTATAGTGAGGTGCTTCTAAAATAAAGTCAGATAAGTTCAGTATACCTTGCTTTATCTGCGAAGCATTTTTGCCTGCTTGGTCGGACTGCTGTTCTTGCACTTCAATGAATGTACTATCTGCTTCACTGGCGGTCGCCCTCTCGAAGTAGACCACTCCTTTATCCTCTCTGGTTGTTCGAGGGTGAAGCGCTTCTGAAAAAGGTTTAAAGTGTATTGATGTGTTTTCCTAACATCAGTACTTTTCTTACTGGCATTAGAGCTCCTTACTTCCTCAGATAAACGTCCACTTACGTTGGTATCAGCTGAAATCATCTAAAGTATCCATGAATGTTTTTCTGTCCAACAGGTACTTTATTTTTTAAAGGTAGAAGGAAAGTTTTCCTTAAAGAAAAAAATTCTAAAACTCTTTGAGTCATGTTATATCCGCATAACAATTTCTTTTTTTAGTTTCCTCTAAGTAATCTATCTAGCATTTGTTGATAGGAATTAATCATGATGTTGAAACTAGGCATAGCCATAATTTCGTTCTCCATTTTCATGATCTCTTCCTTTACTTCTTTTTCATTATTAGCAAAAAATTCATTCATAAGTACCATGTAATCTAAACTTTAAGCAATTCAGGATATTTTAAAACCCTCAGTCCCCATGGTACTATGCCTTTCTCCAGATCGTAAAACTAAAATGCTGTACTAAAGTCTGCTGCATTTTCATTTATTCACGACCCAACAGTCTCTCAATCATGGTGGGTAAAAGAAAAATATTGTAACAATGGATTGACTTCATTAGTTAACATGCATTTAAAGGAATTCATGTTATCCATAGAATGGCTGCAGTGACTCTAGTAACAGCGTTTGAATCTGAACACAAACTGCTGAAAGAACCAATATAAAATAATAGAAAAAGATCACCTTTATGTTCAGTAAAGCTTGCAACCTGAATCATGTGACAGCAATTCTTTGATACATATATCATACATAAAACTCATGTCCTAACTACATTTTCATAAACTATATTAATTTAATTTAATTCTATTTATTTCGCTGTATTTTAGTTAAAATAGGTTTCAGTGTGACAGCTTGTTTGATTATATGCTTGTACAAGGCATTCTTATCACTTGCCCTTCTTATTTCAGACTTGTGTTCAAACATAATTCTGACCATAAATTTAAATTTAGAGTTATTGATATGGTTTTTGTATCATGCAGGTGGGGTGATACTAATAACCTTTTAGAAACAAAGGAGTATGAGTGGATATTAAGATTGGCAGCTGATTATCCACCAGGTTTAAATTCTGCTGTCACACTGAAACCTATTTTGACTAAAATACAGCTAAATAAACTTGAATTAAATTAAATTAATATAGTTTATGAAAATGTAGTTAGGACATGAGTTTGATGTATGATATATGTATCAAAGAATTGCTTTTGAGAAATTTTTAACAGTATGAAGTTTTATGTATTACGTTTGTCACATGATTCAGGTTGCAAGTCATGTGATAGTTTTGGCTCCTATTTAAATGTGTGTTTTTTAATGAAACCTGTATTAGTATTGAAAAAGGGCTTGTAACCCGAAAGCTTTACTGAACATAAAGGTGATTTTTTTCTCAGCGTGTGTTGTGTTTTGGATTATTTTATATTGGTTCTTTCAGCAGTTTGTGTTCGTATTCAAACGCTGTTACTTGCTGTTCGTTGGGAATACATTGACAGAGTCGCTGCAGCCATTCTATGGATAACATGAATTCCCTTAAATGCATGTTAACTAATGAAGTCAATCCATTGTTACAATATTTTTCTTTACCAACCATGGATACTGAGACTGTTGGGTCCGTGAATATGGAAAATGCAGCAGACTTTAGTAAGAAACTCCAATTGTTGGAGAGGAAAGTGAGTGCTTTTAAACGCTTGCAATGGCAGTTTTTTAGTTTTTTGGCATATCTGGAGAAAGGCATAGTACCACGGGGACTGAGGGTTTTAAAAATGCCCTCGTACGGGAATGCGTATCCTGAATTGCTTAAAAACTGGCAGCAATTAAACATTAAGCTAAGTTTAGATTACATGGTACTTATGAATGAATTTTTTGCTAATAATGAAAAAGAACTAAAGGAAGAGATCATGAAAATGGAGAACGAAATTATGGCTATGCCTAGTTTCAACATCATGATTAATTCCTATCAACAAATGCTAGATAGATTGCAAGCATTAGAAGATCGTCTAGAGGCAACTAAAAAGTGCAAATTGTTGCGTGATATAACAGACTTTCAAAGAGGTAACATCTTTTCTTGGCCGAAGGATGACTTTCTACCTTTAAATAATAAAGTACCTGTTGGACAGAAAACATTCATGGATACTTTAGATGATTTCCCTGAACTGGTGATGAAAAATACACCTGTTCGGAAACAGCAATAGATGAATCACCTAGTGTGGTCATGGCCACACCTACATTGAATTCGTCAGAATCAGCTGATACCAATGTAAGTGGATGTTTATCTGAGGAAGTAAGGAGCTCTAATGCCAGCAAGAAAAGTGCTGATGTTAGGAAAACACATCAATCCACTTTAAACCTTTTTCAGAAGCGCTTCACCCTCGAACAACCAGAGAGGATAAAGGAGCGGTCTACTTCGAGAGGGCGACCCGCCAGTGAAGCAGATAGTACATTCATTGAAGCGCAAGAACAGCAGTCCAACCAAGCAGGCAAAAATGCTTCGCAGATAAAGCAAGGTATACTGAACTTATCTGACTTTATTTTAGAAGCACCTCACTATACTTTGCTTCAGAGAGGGTTGAGTTTTATTCCTAAGTCTTCTGACTATTTAGTTTCAGCGTTAACTGACCTTAAGCAGTTCATTAGAAACGTACATCTTAAAGTGATGTTTAAAGATAATGTATATAGTCAAACTGTATGTAGAAGATGCAGTACTTTTGTACCTTTGAATATTCCTGTATTAGCAGCATTTCATGATTTGTGTGAAAGATAACTTCGGCATCTGTATGCTAACAAAATTAAAAAAAGTTATAATTTAACATATGATGAATTTCTAGCTCTTAAAGAGTTGCAAATGGATAATAATATACTTATCAAACAAGCAGATAAAGGTGGGGTCGTTGTAATTATGAACAGGGATAAATATTTATATTCTGTATCTAAATTGCTAGATGACACTCTTGCATTTAAAGCAATAACTCCAGCTGATGTAAAGAAATATATTAGTTCTGTAAATATGATGATTTATGATTTGCAACTTAGTGGTGACAGATTTGGATTTATTCCACTTTTTTACTGCTCCATGTCCCACTATACCTCAACTTTATGGCATACCGAAAATACATAAGTCACTTGTAGATCCTCCAATGAGGCCTATTGTTTCGGGTAATGGTTGGCTTACGGAGCCTATTTCAGTATATTTGCAGAAACAGCTGCAACCTTTTTTAATACATTGTAATACTGTGCTGAAGGATACAACAGATTTTATCTTAAAACAAAAATGTTGGTTTAATGGTATAAATGCAAACATTTCATATGGGGATAATGTTTTATTTGTGACATTAGATGTAACATCTTTATTCACGGTGATTCCGAACGAATATGGGATCAATTTCATTTGTGATTTTCTCGTAGGACAACCTTCATTAACAGCAAGAAAAATAGAGAATATCTGTTTTTTACTGGATATAGTTTTGAGCAATAATATATTCTTGTTTAATAAACAATTTTATTTACAATGCACAGGTATAGCGATGGGTACTCCGGTGGCCAATACCTACGCAAATTTGGTTTTATTCCAGTGGGAAAAGTTGCATGTTTTAGATAAAAGTGAATTCATTGAGTGAGAAAGTTTTGTTTTACCAATGATTTGTGGATGATTGTTTTTTAATATGGGGAGGATCTATTGCTGAATTAAATGAATATGTGCAGTTTTTAAATGATTCTACAGAATTTCTAAATTTTAAAATGGAATATTCTAACAGTTCTATAAGTTTTCTGGACTTGAAAGTAGGTAGACAAGTTAATAGTATTTATACTACTGTGCATAAAAAAGATTTTCATGCATGTAGATATATACATACTAGCATGCATGCACCCCATATCTTTAAAGGCATAGTGAGGTCACAATTTTGTAGAATTAGTAAATTAAATACTGAGGACACATTTTTTGTCACAATTAGATGAAACACTGGATGAATTCATATCTAGTGGCTATAATATGGAAATACTAGAGGCTATTAAAGCTGAAACTATAGTAGATAGACAGGTAAAGTTAAAACCTATATTTCTTTTATCCGAAGAATTAGCAATTGATTCTGTTAGGTGTGACATGAAGGTGGATAAAATCAGATACGTTACATCGTATAATATCATGATGCACTTAGTAAAAAGAATTATTCAAAAATATTGGATAGTACTAATGGCTTCTGAGGAAGTTAAGGTTATTTTAGGCACTACACCGTCTTTTTCATATAAAAATATGAGAACATTAAAGAGTAGATTATGCTATAAAGACTTTAAAGATAAGAATATTCAGCATAGTCTTTCTAAGCAGGGTACATTTAGATGCTTGAATTGTGGTTTTTGTGCAGATATTATGGATAGTAATGATAGTAATGTTTTTACACACCCTATAACGCATAGGGAGTATACATTTAATATTATGGCTACCTGCATTCGTAGTAACGTGGTATATTTGGCAACATGTACTTCATGTTCTTCTTTCTATGTGGGTAAAACCACTAAGAAATTGAAGGAACGTATTATCGAACGCAAGTCTGAAATAAGAAGGGCAAGTGATAAGAATGCCTTGTACAAGCATATAATCAAACATAATTCTGACCATAAATTTAAATTTAGAGTTATTGATATGGTTTATGTATCATGCAGGGGGGTGATACTAATAACCTTTTAAAAACAAAGGAGTATGAGTGGATATTAAGATTGGCAGCCGATTATCCACCAGGTTTAAATTCTGCTGTCACACTGAAACCTATTTTAACTAAAATACAGCAAAATAAATTTAATTAAATTAAATTAATATAGTTTATGAAAATGTAGTTAGGACATGAGTTTGATGTATGATATATATATCAAAGAATTGCTTTTGAGAAATTTTTAACAGTATGAAGTTTTATGTATTACGTTTGTCACATGATTCAGGCTGCAAGTCATGTGATAGTTTTGGCTCCTATTTAAATGTGTGTTTTTTAATGAAACCTGTATTAGTATTGAAAAAGGGCTTGTAACCCGAAAGCTTTACTGAACATAAAGGTGATATTTTCTCAGCGTGTGTTGTGTTCTAGAATTTATAAACTCAAACACCCTGGATCAACTGGTCAACACCCACACCAGAGGTGACAACATTTTGGACCTGGTCATCAACATGGGAGACTGGTGTTCCACACCAGAGGTCAACCCCTCGCTGGTTAGATCGGACCATAAACTTATCACTCTGGATATCCACATCCCTCCCCCACCCTGGGTCAAAGAAACCACCGTGAAAAATGTAAACCACGTTACTTAAGACCGAGGTGGAAATTTCAAAGCCCCCATGCTAAAAGATAATGCTGCCCAAGCTGCAAAATCCTTTACGAATGCACTCTACGGGCACCTACAGGAATGCATGTATCATGCTATCCCAAGCAAAACCAAGACTCACTCCTCCAAGAAAAGGAAACCAGTCTGGTGGACCCCTGCCATAAACAAGCTATAGAATAGCAGGAGTAAACTAGTACAGAAAAGAGTAAAATCCCAAGAAGGGAAGACATCGTAGGTTCATAGGTAGGTACTAGGCTATCGGCCCAAGGGCCTACGTAAGCCTAGCTAGCAAGGTTCCATAGCTTATGCCACCCAAGAAAGTTATTTTCCTGTGCCACTGTCCAGCAGATACACAGAAGTGATCCCTGGGGTGAATTTCCTATTTCCCATCCACTTATCAAGATTTTTCTCGAAGAGTGCTAATGAAGAACTTTGATTGACATAGATGGGTAGCTTGTTCCAGAGTATAGGAAGTCTCTGGGGACAGGAATCCATCCCTCCTGCATGTCCTGTTTATTGTGGTGACAAGGTTTAGGTCCCTAGAGCATGTAGCTCGGAGGGATTAGGATTTCTTTAGGTGTAGCATGTCCAACAGCTCTGTGTTTGACATAGCTTTATATGTTAGGCAGAGATCATTTCAGAATAGGCAATATGCTACGGAGTAAAGCTGGAGTTATCAGTATCAGCAAGAATCTATGACCCCTCATAAAATCATCCAAGGCTAGCTTCGAAAGAAAAATTGCCAAGGATTCCAAAGATAACCACAAGGCATTCTTTAGCTATGTCAAAAATCTAAGTGGCAATTCTCAGATCTGCTCAGAGTTGGTGCAGAATGGCACAAAATACACTGAACTGACGGATATCGCCAACATCCTGGCAGACAGGTTCAGTGCAAACTTCACCCCCCTCTCACCCCCAAAAGGGCCCATAACCATACCAGAAGAATGTAATGCCCCTGAAATAACAGAGAGGTTAAAATAGCCCTCTCCAAAGCCAAAATCACAGCATCAGTGGGACCGGACGGTGTCCCAGGCTGTGCTACATGAGCTCAAAGATGAACTAAACCATCACTTAAACACACTGTTCAAACTCAGCCTCTCCACAGGCTACATGCCCATAGAGTGGCACACAGCACCGGTTATTCTGCTCCACAAAGGTGGAGCCACAACAGACCCTGGAAACTATCGCCCTATAAGCCTGATTAGGTTGGTCTGCAAGGCTATGGAGTGCATCATCATGGTTCTCATTAACAGAGACACTGGGAACCTCTAAACACTGGACCCTACCCAGTTTGGCTTTAAGGGCAGATCATGCCTCCTAGACCTGTTGGACTTCTTTTGAGACAGTTACCAAGGCTACAGACGAGGGAAAGATGGTGCACACAGCCTACCTAGACCTCGCAAAGGCCTTCAACACCATTCCCCATTCTGGTATTATAGACCAGCTCAACAGCCTGAACATAAACCCCTACGTCATGAGATGGGTTGCCAACTGGCTCACGAACAGAGCCCACATGGTAAGAATTGTGGGAGCTAGGTTCGACTCTAAACCAGTTACAAGTGGCGTTCCCCATGGCTCAGTCCTAGGACCCCTCCTGTTTGGCATATACTTCTTAGTTGTACAAGCAAGCACCGCAGGACTATGGTTGACCAAGTTTGCAGACGACTGCAAACTTGGGGCTATTAATTGACTCTCCGGCTGACTCAGACATCCTCCAAAAGGATCTCACTAAGACAGATACCTGGTGTCAGAGCCATGGCCTCAAACTAAATGCCATAAAGTGCATAGTCATCCCCTTTGGAAAAAACAAAGTACCCAAAACTACCACATAGGTGGTAGCCCCCTAAATACAAAGACATAATAAGGGATCTGGGGATCCAAGTAGATAATCTCTACTTTGATAATCACACTACCAAAGTGGTTAGAAAATCCTTCTATGCGGCAAACCTAATCACAAAAGGGTTTGCATCCAGATCAGAAGAGGTCATTGTGCCCCTCTACGCATCAGTCATCAGACCCATCATAGAGTACAATGCCCCATTTGGGATGTACCTTACAAGACACCTGCAACAGCTGGAAAGACCACAGAAGTACCTCACCAAGAGGATCACTGGCCTAAAACAGATGCCCTATGCAGCTCGACTGAAGAAACTCCAGCTGTACTCTGTTGCATACCACCTACTCAGAGGTGATCTCTGCCTGACATACAAGGCCATGTCCAACCCAGAACTGATGGACATGCTCCACCTAAAGAAAACCCTATCCCCTCGAGCCACACGCTGTAGGGATCTAAACCTCACCAAAACAATAAATAGGACATGCTGGAGGATTAGATTCCCGTCCCAGACACTTCCCATGCTGTGGAACAAGATTCCAATCTACATTAGGCAGAGCTCCACATTAACACTTTTCAGGAGAAACCTTGACGAGTGGATGGGAAACAAAGTTTACCCCGGGGATCACTTCAATGGATCTGCTTGTCAGACGCACAGAGAACTTATCTAAGGGAATGGTGAAAACCAATACATTCCAGATAGGCTTATAAAAATGCCTTTGGGCAGATAGCCTAATACCTACCTATGAACCTAAAGGCCATATACTTTAGCCTGGACATCTGAGAAATAGATTCCAAACAATAAAGGTCCAGCGCAGATCCTTGTGGACTGCCACTGGTGAAGAGTCTACTGGTGGAGGTGGAGTCACCAAGTTGGGCAGTTTGTGTTCTGTCAATGAGCCAATTAGCTACCCATCTAATGATGCTATGGTTAATCCCCAACTGGGAGAGTTTCTCAATTATACCCAGGTGGGGGGGGGTTGTGTCAAAAGCCTTGGCTAGGTTAAGATAGGCAGTATGCACTATCTTACCTTTATTCAGGACTTTGGGGACTTTCTCAAAGTCGTCTACTAGGTGTAATAAGCACAGTTTACCCTTAAAGCCATACTGGGTTGGGTCTGGAGTTTGAAGGTCACCTATGTCCTTTTTGACAAGGTCCATGATCATTCTTTCTATGACCTTGCAGATTAGGTTGGTTAGAATTATGGGTCTATAGTTGCCCAGGGTCAGTGATGACCTCCCTTTGTGTAAGGGGATCACTGTTGCTGTTCTGCACTCAGCTTGAACAAAGCCAGTTCTCAGGCTATGGTTAAAGAGAACTCTAAGTGGGTTAAGGTAGGTGGTGTGCTTGTCTTGGTTCATGGTAGGGCATCTACAGCTAGCATCAAAACAATGCTAGCTACACCTGTGTTAGTGTAGAAGGATAATGTCCTGACTATGACTATTATGAATGAATTCATTTTAAAATGGCTGCTAAGGGCCTTGAAAAGCAATAGTATGAAGCATACAGGAAACACCTTGCATTAATCTGTAGAGGGTGGGGAAGGCCATCCAGTGCAATGATAGCTGAGCAACAGTAGGGCTTGTGAGTATCCATATAATAGAGGACTATATTCCTGGCAGATATTTCATGTTGCCGAATTCTCATCAAATTTTGTCCACTTGTTTTCTCCACCCAGATGGCTGTACATCTTTCACCAACAAAATCAACTGTTACATCTGTACAAGGAATTGAGAGGCTGAATTACTAAATATTTCAAAGCAGTGCTAAGGTAGCTGATGTGTGCATTGGTCTTGTTTTGCAGTGTCTGACTTGTAAGCAGATCACAGTGACTGAAAATGACATCAAAAGTGATTGGAGGGGAGTTGTGAGAGTATATTAGACTTATGGCCAGTGACCTGATTTGCCTTACGGCTACCAGTGCTATGCCAGTCTGCTGAATCTGATACATTGCTTATGTAATGACACTAACTCAACCATATCAAATTCTGCTGCAGTTTAAAGTAATTTAAGTTGTTTCAATGGGAGGAACACCTGGAGTAAGATGGGGTAAATGTCACTCTGGCCTAAGTGGTAGTGCTCTCAGACTTGAAAGATGGATTAGACTTTTAGTTTATTTTTTATTCTAGTACCCATCCCAGTTTAATCACTTTGCTTTGCCTTTAGTGTGGTGGCCTAACCAAGGATTGTTTGTTGAATTACCACACCCAAAATTCTCACCTCACCTGAGCACAGCCTACCTGAGATTACCACAGTTACTTCACTTGAGGTTTCTATCTGCATTCAGATGTTAATGTTCCATGTTCAACAGACATTAGCTTTCCACACCGGTACAGTCAAAAATCAAGTCACCTCCTTCCTCTCTTGGTGTTCAAGGGAAGCCAGTTTTATACATATTCTATGAATTTTTTTGAGTATATACATCACTGTGTCCTGCATGCAAAATACTTTGTTGGTGTGTTCGCCACTTCTTATTGGGGTGTCAGCAGTTATAGTAACCAAGTCCAAGTTTAACTGCTTGAACCCAGGTGCTCTACGAGTATTGGACTTAACATAGAAACATGAATATAAATAAAGCAACCTAAACTTCAATAAATATTAAATCAAGTCAGAGATAAGCTAGAGCAAACAAATATGTTTTAAGACATTATTAAAACCTGCTAATGGGAGTATACCCTGGAGCCAGCTGGGAAATAGGTTTCGTAAGACAGGACTTTGGTAGCTAAAAGAAGGACATCCAGAAAAATCAAAGTTGTAAGATAGAATGGAAAGAAGAACTTGTTAGAGCACCAAGTACATGCTGGAGTAGAGCTGTATAGGAGGTCTCATAAGTAGGGTGAACCAATGTTACGGAGTGAAAGGTAAACCATAAGAATCTAGTAAGTTACTCATTGCCTTTCTGACAGGCAGTCTAAGCCCAGCATTATTGGGTAATATGGTGATACCATGTTACCAGTGAAAGTAACCAAGCTGCAGAGTTTTGCACTAATTCTAGCCATGAAGTTTTATAGTCAGGAAGGGCAACATTTAAAGCATTACCATAGTTCAAGCTGGAAAACATTAAAGTGCGCGCAACTATAGGAGTACTGAGGTGCTTGATGACGATGATGTTCTACATGTGAAAACATAACTGGATGACAGCTGAATATGGACTTCAAGAGTCTGCCTGTTATCAAAAATCATGCCAATATTGGGCACCTTTATTCACAAAATTAAGTTTATCACCACAGTAAAAAGTATCCAGTGACAAAACTGGAAGGGAAGAGTTTCATAGAGTAGCTCAAATGATCAGAGCTACTCTATTAGGTGTTGAGTACAAATTTGTTGCTAACAACCTAATCATGGATACATTCCAAATTGAAAGGGTAAAAAGGGCTAACAGATTCCCGAGGGGAAGAGAGGTAGACCTGTGTATTATCAGCATGACAGTGGTACTGCAAACCTCTCAAATGAATAATGACTTCTAGGGGCAAAATAAAGATGTTAAAAGTAGTGGACCAACAACAGAACCTTGTGATGCTCCACAAAACAAACAGTGGGAAGACGAAGAGCTAACCCCTAACACCAGCTTCTGGACATGCCCTGATAAATAAGTAAGCCAATCAAGGACAGTTCCAGAGAGTCCACAATAATGTTTTAGATTATCTAAAAGAATAGAATGGTCCACTAAATCAAATGCTGACAAAAGATCAAGGAGGAACAAAATTAAAACTAATGTTGAATTTTCACAACTAGAATATTAAAATCTAAGAGGTCTCAGTGCTGTGTCTTGCCCTAAATCCACATTGGAATGGGTCTACAATGGCCTGCCTTTTCAAAAATGACTACAGCTGACAGTAAATCGATTTCTCAAGAGTCTTTTCCAAAAAGTGTAAGGTTCGAGATAGGGCAATAGTTATCAAGATCATCAGGATCCAAGGCAGCATTTTTAAGGACTGAAGTAACCAATAACTCGTTTAATAAGAGGACTTCACCAAACCTAAAATAGGTGATGATAATCTCATAAATCAGTGGGACAACAGCCATTAGAGATGCCTCCACAAACCTAAAAATGCATAGGTCAAAAATAAATAAATAAAATTAGTGTTACTCATCTTGGAGATTTTAATGTAGAGGTTATTAATGTCAGGAATGGCACTCTTTCCATTAGAGTGTAAAGTTTCCTCTCTATGACAAACAATGAGGCATAAAGGGCTCAGAAAATGTAGTAAAGATATAATCCAGGTGATTTTTAAAGAGAAATGATGTTCAGCAAGTTCATATTCCCTAGTAGAAAAAAAAAGATGGTCTAATGTGAAGATATCATGGACTAGACAGGCAATCACTTACTTTAAATAATGTAGTCGGATGGTTGTCAGCTTGTAGTACCTTAGAAAAACATCTTTAACCTAACACAATGTAGATTTCCATGTAATCTTCACAAGAACTACTTTCCCTTCCTGCTAAATGTTTCATCACTTCCATATAAATGCAAAAAATGAACATCTACATACATACATACATACAAATGTTTCAAGCATGGGCATTAAAGCCCTTCTAGCTTGCCAATATGCCAAAACACTTGTTCCCATAATAAATGTCCAGGCTGTTCTTAAAATATCTAAACTAGTACTTGCTTTAATGTAATTTGGTAGCCTGTTCCAAGCATCAGCTACTCTGTCAGAGAACCAATTAGTACACTTTTCATTCCTATAGAATCTTCTAGATAGGTTAATTGATGATTCTCTAGCACTTTTTGATAACCCCAATCATTCCGAGAGGTAGTTGTCCCTAAATGCCTTATATACCCAGATAAGATCTCCTCTTAAATATCTGTAAGAGACACTGTACAAGTTCAGATACTTTAGTCTTTCATAATAACTTATACTAAGGGCATCCATGGATGTGAAAATCTATTTCTGCTGTACTCTTTCCAGTTTATTCATGCTTGTTTTCCTATAGGGTTTCCATATTGTTATTCCATACTCAAGTTTGGGTCTAATGTAACTAACAAACAAGGACTTCATTATGTTTGATTTCCTAGACTTTATAAATCTTTTTATACAACCTATAGTTCTATAACTAGCATTAACCAATTGGTTGATATGATTAGAAAAACTCATAGCTGAATCTACCCATATACCCAGGTCCTTAAATGAGTCTACAGTTTCAATCACTTTGTGCTGTATTAAATATTCACTTTTCAGTTTATGTCTCCCAAATCTCATATGCTTAGTTTTTGATGTATTTATCAACATATTATTCTCCTGTGCCCAAATGGAGAATTTAGTCAAATTCTTTGCAGACATGCCTTATCTGTAACACTTGTAATCAGTTTACCCAATTTCAGGTCGTCAGCATATAGACTGTAGAACACCTCAGATGAAAAAGTAAGGCCGGAAAGATACAATTTAAACAAGTAAGGGCCTAGTACAGAGCCCTGTGAGACACCTTGACTGTAACCAAGGATTTCACCTGTCCAGTTGCTGTATGATACTTGCCATGTCCTATTCGTAAGCCATGCAGCTATCCATCTTATCAACAGTACATCAATACCTACTTGTACTAATTTATTGATCAGTGTTTTGTGCATGACCCTGTCAAATGCACAAGTTAAATCTATACAAATCACAACACAGCACAATTTTTCATTCATAGCTGTTATTATACTGTTATAGAACATCATGTTACAGGTGGTAATCGATTTATTTTCAACATATGCATGCTGATATATGGTTTCAAGCCCCAACCTAGGTCTTTTTGTGCTAACCTGATAAAAAGGAAATGCTTGGTAGGTTCTTGGAAATGCTCGTTTTCCTAATAAATGTGATCTCTTGGCTTTAGACTATGCTTCATTTTCCACTTCTTAATTTTCTTGCATTTACTGAACTTTTAGGAAGGTAAAATTGGCACCGTAAGAGCACAACAGCAGTAAAGTGATGGGTTTCTGTAGAGGAACCATGTCACATTTGCCAATAAAACTGTCTTAGGTTTGGTAGCATTTAGAGTAAACCAGCTGTTTTCATGTCACCACTGAGGCTTCCTGACTCCATTTTGAAGCTGGCATCATTGCTAAGATAACGTGATCTACAACATCCTGTGTTGTACTAGCTCAGTCCTGACACAGTGTTTCCTCATTCTGTTCAAAAATAATGGTACGGCTTTACTCCAGGACAGTTCTCTGTGCTTTAAAATCCTTATTGTCCATGTGACTCTGTCACCTCCACTTTACATAACTGCTAGACACCAAGTGTGGAGTAGTAATGCTTCCTGTAGGTTGGTCATTCATAAATGAGGTGTGTGTGTGTGTGTGTGTGTGTGTGTGTGTGTGTGTGTGTGTGTGTGTGTGTGTGTGTGTGTGTGAGAGAGAGAGAGAGATAGTGATGGCTATAGATTACTGTAGCATAAAAGAAGCATATCACAAAACATCAGATTAAGAGTACTGAAATTCAATACCTTCAGACACTGCACACAGTTTCTAATTCTGCAAACCTCTGAGGTCATATAATGGCTTGAGTTGTAACTTAAAAGGTCTTTGGTATGGCTCACTCATTTGCTTAATAAACTCTAAGAAATATTCCAGTTTGGGAAGATGCAGTCTTCTTTATGGGTGCATGGTCATGGAGTAGGTCTTGTATAAGTAAGAGGGTTGTTGGGAGTGTGGGAGTTGCAACCCACCTTGTACAATGGTTGCTGAAATTTACTTTTACATGGATTGTTAGACATTTAAGTAGTTTATATTTGGATGTACCTTCTATTTCTGTGTATTACTGAACTGAGAGTTGCTGAGAAAAACGTTGTTGTTGTGGGTGCAGTTCTTTGACTTGTAATATAGCATTCAACTTCTTTAGATGAATCCAAAATAAGCACCTACAAATTAAAGGTTATGTTTTTTACTTCTACTATGGATCACAGTTGAAGCTTGAACTATAGGGGCACAATCAGTCAAAGCTCCAACCACATAAAAACACCTAAATGAAATGATTTTTAAGGTAGGCAAGTCAGACCAGTGACAAGTGGAGCACCACAGGGTTCAGTCCTGGGTCCTCTCCTGTTTGGTATCTACTTTTCTGAAGTACAGGCTAACTCAGAAGGTCTTTGGCTAACAAAGTTCACAGATGACTGTAAACTAGAAGCAATAATTGAAACTCCTAACAATGTGGACATCCTACAAAAGGGCCTCACTGAGACAGATGCCTGGTGTCAAAGCCATGGCTTCAAGCTCAATGCCAAAAAGTGCATTGTCAACCCCTTTGGTAAAAATTCTGTACCCATGAGCTACCACATAGATGGTAGTCTACTTAACACAAAGTGTGATAAGAGACCTTGGGATACAGGTGGACTGTAGTCTCTCCTTTGATAATCACATCGCAACAGTAGTCAGGAAATCCTTCTACATGGCACACATCATCACAAAAGGTTTCTCATCCAGGAAAAAAAGAGGTCATTGTTCCCCTCTACTCATCACTCATTAGACCCATTATAAAGTACAACACCCCTTTTGGTATGTACCTCACAAGACATCTACAACAACTGGAAAGGCCGCAGAAATACTTAAAGAGAATTACTGGCCTCAAACAGATGCCCTATGCAGACAGTCTCAAAAAAACTCCAGCTTTACTCCATCACATATTGCCTACTCAGAGGTGATCTCTGCCCAACATATAAAGCCAAGTTAAACCCAGAGCAGATGGACATGCTCCACTTAAAGAAATCCCAATCCCTCTGAGCTACACGCTCTAGGGACCTAAACCTGGTCACCACAATAAACAGAACATGCTGGAGGGATAGATTCCTGTCCTAGAGACTTCCCATACTCTGGAACAAACTATCTATCTATATGAAACAAAGCTCCTCATTAGCACTCCAAGAAAAATCTTGATGACTAGCTGGGAAATAGGAAATTCTCCCCGGGGATCACCTGTATGGCTCTGCTTAACAGGGGCAAAGGAAAACAATTTTCTTGGGTGGTGAAAGCCAGGCTACCTTTTTGGCTAGGCTTGTATAGGCCCTAGGGCCGATAGCCTAGTACCTACCTATGAACCTATGAAACCACTACAACTCACTGTGTGGGACAGGTTCACCACCAGCACATCAGTTGTTCATATGTATTATCTCAATGGTCACAACCACAGAGAAGAGAGAAATCAAAGCTCTGTGCATCACTGCTAGTACAGTAACACAAACAAGCAATAATTTCCTCTGAGAGGACACAACTGATGAGTTGAATTTCATTCACTTGGGTTCAATAAGTTGAAATCACATCCATTTCATGTCCTTGCAAGGAAACCAACTTTCTAGAAAAGAATGGATCATCTTCCCAGGTGTTTGGGGGGGGGGGGACCTACAGACAAATTAAGTCAAAGAAGGATAGAGGGGCTCATTAACGTATCCTTGTGTAGCATTTTTCAACTAGTCTGGTTTATTAGTTTTAAGATAATTTTCTATGAAGTAACTACAGAAGTCCATTTTATTTCCTTATACAGTGCAAAAACTTTCAGTATTTTTTTTCCTTTCTCCTT
Source organism: Protopterus annectens (assembly GCF_019279795.1). NCBI lineage: Eukaryota > Metazoa > Chordata > Ceratodontiformes > Protopteridae > Protopterus > Protopterus annectens. The sequence continues at coordinate 1,154,294,039 of NC_056743.1, read as the reverse complement.
ATGCAAGCCTCTTCCTTGACTGAAGATGGGATACTTCCAGACAACCATATTACTGCCATTTACCACACGAGATTAAGGTGTACATTTTATAATAGTTGTTGATTTTTTCAGATTTCTTCTCTCTCTCTCTTTAGTTGCTTCAAGGAGTTCACACCAGCCCATAGTCAACTTTTGACCATACCATGTCAGACTAAAGTAATTGCCAGTGTTCTGCAAGGTTATATCACCATATGGGTTACAGTTAAACTGTCCTAAAACTTGTCATACATATTCATACAGCATGTAACTATTAAAATCATTTTGTTACCAAATACAATCTCTTCTGTACAACTGTTAGTATATACTTTGAAGTTTTTAGCAGGAAAAGAAAGTTAACAGTATTTATCACTATGCAGTAGTGTTAGGATGTAGACTGAATATTATGTCAAGAGTTCATTACTATTAGTTTACTAAACAATCTGGTACAAAAAATGTATTTTCTGAGCTACACTTATCCACATCTCTTACAATTCTGACTCGAAGGTAATCATACTCTTTCCTTTAATATTAAGCAAAAGGGGCTCAGAGCCCAATCAGGACAGAGGTTATTTTAAATGGAAATTCACAGAAAATCACAAACCAAAAACTATTACCTGTGGAAGGCAACATCTGCTGGAAGGAGAGGTCTTAAATGTGTACACAGACAGTGAAACGGCGATGAGTTCCTCAAGTAAGCAGAAAATAATCATAATAGACTTTAATGCTGGCTGCAGAGACAAAAACAGGAAAAGAATCAAGCTTGTACCGTATGCTTATTTAATGTTCTTTCGTCAAGTCATGCTGCCTTTTCTGCCTTAATGGTGAATGCCCATCACCCATTCCAATTCATCGAAGGCATTCACTTTCAAATACAGTAAAATAAACATGCTTGTTGAATACCAGTAAAACATTAAAAATGTTCACTACATGACAGAGTGAGTCCCTAGTGCATCTCTTGGAAATGACATCTGAATACTGGTTTCAAGGGTTGGGAGAGTAGGGCGCTGGTGGATAAGAATGGAAATAAATGGTTGTTGGCTGGCTCATCCACTTAGAGGGACAGGGTTGCTGGGCTTAGTTTAAGACCGAGTGGTGACACTTGGCATTTTTATGCATTCTACTTCCACTTTGCTGACCAGGTTGGTCCCACTCAGCCAATGGCCTCTTTTCATAATAGACTCGAGGTGATATTGGCCAAGTAAGCAACCCTTTCACACTTGTCGTCAGGTGCATTATTGTGTTAGATAACATGTTTTGCTCAATCCAGAAGTGCACACATCATAAAACCATGGATTCCTGTATCTTGCCATTGCAGGTATTATATGTCAGCTGCTGACCAGCAGGGGGCATGCATACCACCTCTTGACTCTTACCCCTACCAACAAGAGGCAAAGAGTACAGAAGTCACCGAAAATGAATCCGTCAGATATTTGATAGAAGGACAGGGTAGTCACAAGGGGAACAACAAATATTTTGATATAGGGGATTGAATAAAGGAAAGAACAACTCATCAGGAAGTTTTAAGAGAACTGAGTTACTGTGTGTAATGTCTTATTTCCATTGGGTTAAGCAATGTATGAACCACATAAGTGAAGTTAGATGGAAAGAGTCGTTATCAAAGCTCTAAGCTGGGAAAGTAAACCAAGCTGTGTTCAGATATCTGTACTTATTTGCTGAAATATAAAGCAAAGGTGTATTTACAACAGTTTCAAACTGTATGCATGTATTTCAGTCAAATGATCCAATGTTGTATCTTAATAACTGACATTTTTCTCATTTTGATATACACATATTTCAAAGTATTGCCAAATTCTGTTTTATACTTCATTGAAATTCATTTGACTGTTGTTTTATGAAGCAGCCCTCTTTCAAGTGACCCACGTCCCTTGTCTTCATGAATGAGGTTCTTGTGTCAGGATAGTGAGCCTTTTACATTTCCCTATCAAATTGACTTCACCTTTGCATGGTTTAAATTCCTTCTTATTTCTCATTTACAACTGAATATATTACAACAGGAATATCTGTATGTAATACAAGGTGTATGCTAATTATGGTCCAGTACTGAAAGAAAAAAAAACCTTGTTATAGACTGGTTCATAAGAACCTCCATACAACAAGCTTGTTACAGACCAGTTATTTATAACAAGCTTGTTAGGAGGTGTTTGCAAGCAGATTTAACCATAGCAACAGAACTATCAAACGCAAAAAAAAAAAAAGTGTCTTGCTTGCAGTATATGGAAAACAATCCAGTCTTTGAAAAAAAAAATGCTCTGAGCAATGGATATACTTTTGCACTGTATGATTTTCATCAATATCCCTAATCTTATCTCAGTTTTTGATTTTGTTCCAACCTAAGTTTTAAATTTGTTATGCAACAGTAATGATTACAGAACACTTGTGATGTAAATTTGAATTAAAGACTTTGAACTTTTCAGAAAATGCATGTTAAGGCAGACTAATACTGTACATGTTCAAAATGAGAAGCACCAATGTTTAAAAAAGCATTGCTTTATATATGGTCTTTGGACACTGACATGTTACTTTTGTGGTAACAAAAAATAGCCACAAACAGCTTTAAAACTGTTAGGTCTTCATACTGTAATAGTTCAGAAGCTGGTAGTATAACAGTTTAGCCATGAATCTGCATGCATTACAAATAATTAGACTGGAACTCCTATCATTATCTTTCATTTGCTCTCAAAATATATTCCAAAAATTACCTTTCAAGGTGAATTTATTGAGTCCATTTCTCAAACTCATGACAATATATGTGTCTAGATGAAAAAATGAGAGTGGCCATTATCTTGTTTTCTTCATACAGATGTCCTAGGTACGAAGAATGTGGCTATCATTGTTTGAGAATGATGTGTGTGAAAGCAAAGGGTATGATCACTGTCAAATTATATGCCAGCAAACCATATCCATGACCGATCTTCTCAGATCAATAAGATGAAATAATTACTGTATGCATTATATTTATGCGACTTCTTCACAGTCAAAAGGGCACATTCCACTGGAAATGTATCAGGGAAAAAGAGAAGCTAGTGTTTTGGCATTCATAAAAATCCAAAGGAGCCACAGCCCATATTTTAGTTCTTGTATTGCTTACTATAATTTCACTTTCTCCCTAATGCAAAATGTCTGTAGATTCACAACAAAACTTGCAGGTTTACTTTTTTCTTGCAAGGTGTGAATACATTTCTCAAAATCATAAATGTATTTTCTTTTATAACATAAGAAAATCACTATCACTCTGCCCTTGAAAAATGATTTTTGAGGATTTGAAATGTTATTACAGAAAAACTTGAAATGAGTTACTGAAGCTGACTTGGTGCTCAGAAATTTAGTGTGCAGCTGTTTTTACCTCTGCATCTAGGGCACAAACTGGAGTACAGTTTATAAGAATCCAGATATGTTGTACAAAATAGTTCTATTAGAAAATGTCAAACTCCTGAGAGATACAACCGGTGTCAGTAATTTCTATCAGTATGCTTATGTGTCCATTACAAACTATCATGTTGCCAAGTTGCATTACATTTAACTTCCATTAGCTTTGAGTATACAATTTCTACTTGGGATGGCATAATACAGCCCACATACATACCATGTCTTTGGATTATAAATAGATCAGCAGTTAAAAATCATAGATATTTCAACAGGCAGTGCAGCATTTCATTATTACATATAGGGTAAGGCCATACACCCAATGCAATGACAAAGGCAGTGCATTGCTTTGTAACTCAGGGCAGAGATGTACTTAAACCTGTGAGGACAGTGCAGCATTCATGAAGTGAGTTTTGTATCAAATTATTTCAGAAGCTTCTGAACTTTTTGAGATGAAATATCACAGTTGAACTGACATATGGCCTGATACACATGTTCCAATGCAATATTTTAGAAAACTTCTTCTGTCATAGTATGGAATTAAACTTGGTTTCTATTGGGGGCTATATGAACTCCTCTCAAAAGGCAGTATGAAAGTAATTTACAAAACATATGAAAACTCTGATATGAAGGATATCAGAAGATATAAATTGTCCATATTTCAATACATAAGGTGACATTTCTTACTACATATAGGGTAAGGCATAAACTAAATGTACCAAGCAGAGCCATAGCTGGTGTGGGGTGAAAGAAGCAGCCACCACAGGTACAAACATATTAGGGATTGAGACAGTCAGATCCTTGTCAATCTTCAGTGCATAATAGCATTTAAAAATAAATGTTGGTTTTGTATTTGTGGTCAAAATTGAAGAACTGTAGTGCTCGGTTTGTGTAAAACTGTAGCAGCTGCTTGCGACAAGTTTAGCAAGCAGTTTGCTATACTTTAAAAGAAAATATACTTTTTTGCTAATTCTCCAAAGTATATGTGTGTGTGTGTGGAGGGGTCCACACACAAAAAAAAAGTCTAACTACACCTGATATTGAAACACAGGCTGAGAAAGCCAATGAGCTTCCATGTAAATAGTGGTTGACAACTTGAGTAAAGTTGCAATCAAGTGTGCTGTACACAAGAGACTCAGTTTCATAACATTTTAATATAAACTGTCATGCAGGAAGTGGCATTTAGACTGATACACAGGCTCTAAGTAGTAGTAGTGTTTAAGAGGACTTTTGGTATCAGAGTCTAGCATTCTCTCTGGTTTCCATGGGGGTACTTTATGATCTCTCTGTAAAGGGCATAGAGAACTAATGCATGGATCATGTGTGTATACTAAGTTGTCATTGTTACATCATAAGTGAAAATCAAATATTTCACTTGATTGGGCAACATTTCTGATACAGCATAAAGAATGAGACTAAAAGTCCATGTAATGAAAAGCAGGTGGTGTTGAATTATATAAACTTAGAGACATTTGCTCCTATATTGTCGAATATATTTAAAGGGTACAAAGAGAGGGAGATTTTTCCCATTTGATAATGTGGGCAGGTAGAGTTACAGCTCTTTTTCAGAAAGGAGAACTAGCTGACCTAAGATACTACATGGTCAAGGACTAACTGATCACTCATGAAACAGGAGTACTTCTTAATCTGTTGAAGGAGTTGGATTAAGTTTGTAGAAGGTATACTATGCCCACTTGTTTATATCTCAAAGATAACCTTTGATGCTTGCTTATTTTTCCAACTTTTGTTTAATAAATATTTCATAAGAAGACAGACACTACGTTTTGCGTGTTGACTTCAATTTTGTATTTGATAATTTAAGTTAGAATAAAAGTTCGGAAATGTAGGATAGAGGGGTCATTAAACATTTCACAGGTTCATATGTTCATAATAAATTCTTCAGCACTATACACTTCAGCCTGGGTCTCTACGGAAATGTCTATGAAGATTCAGCCTGGGTCTCTACGGAAATGTCTATGAAGATTCAGCTGACCAAAGTCTAAAACAAAGGGATGCGGCAGGGTTGCTTGCTGGCACCATGGATCTCTCTCACTTACATTGAAAAGATATTCAATATTCTTTAAAAAGTACAGTTGTGTACACTTACCATAAATGTAGATGTTCAAGTGTATTCACTGTTGCAGTCATTACATTTGGGTAATCCTGTTGGCAGATTGCCCTCAGCCGGCCTAAATTCCAAAGTCTTGGGTCCTGCGTTGGCTGCTATCGCCCCTTCCCTGACATCAGGTTGTTAGGGGTATAAAAGAAGCAGCTGACGTCATTTTCTTCAGTTTTTCTTGCCCCAGATGTCAGGTGCCCCCAAAAAGGGTAGCCAACATATATATATATATATATATATATATATATATATATATATATATATATATATATATATATATATATATATATATATATATATATATATATATATATATATATATTATATATATATATATATATATATATATATATATATATATATATATATATATATATATATATATATATATATATATATATATATATATATATATATATATATATATATATATATATATATATATATATATATATTTATATATATATATATATATATATATATATATATATATATATATATATATATTTCAGAAATACACCAATATAAATTTTACCTTCATCTATAAGCAAATACACCACATAGGTAGTATAAATCAAAGAAGAAAGATAAGATCCCAAAGAAAAAAAAGGGGAAGGTGGGTGGGTAACCTGGACTGCAACAGTGAATACACTCTAACATCTACATTTATGTTAAGTGTACAGAACTGTACTATGTTCTTCATGTTTCACTGTTGCAGTCATTACATTTGGGTAGAGTCCCAAAGCTATGGTTGGGAGGCTGGAACTAGACAGCAGTAGGAGTGACTGAGGCCCTGCAGAACTGCAGTGGCAAAGCCTGCCCTGGATTTAGAGTAGAGTGGCAGATGTTAATGCTTTGTAAAGGTGTGCACTGAACTCCAAGTAGTCGCCTCTAAAATGTCTGTGGTTGGAACTCCCCTGAGAAAGGCTGCTGAGGTGGCTGCAGCTCTGGTGGAATGAGGCCTAATGCCCTTAGGCACTGGCTTGCCATGGTGTAAGTAGCAGAAACGAATGCAGTGGCCTAACCACTTATAGTCTGCTTTGAGAAAGGCTTTCCTTGTGATCCTGCAGCATGTGCCACTAGTAATTGATCCATCTTCCTGAAAGCTTTGGTTCTGTACAAGTAGAATCTAAGCTGTCTGTGTACGTCCAAAGAATGCAGAATTCTCTTCCCCCTTGTTCTGTGGATTTGGGTAAAATGTTGGCAGATGGATGGCTTGGTTAAGAGACACACTTGACACTACTTTAGATATAATGTTGGGTTTGTCCTCAGTGAGACCCTGTCTGGATGAAAAATGATGAAAAGTTCCACAGCCATGAGAGCCTGTAGCTCTGAAACTCATTTTGCAGAAGTAATTGCTAAGAGCAGAACTGTTCTCCAAGATAAAAACTTCATATCAGCAGTAGCAGCTAGCTCAAAAGGAGGCAGGGTGAGCTTTTCCAAGACACAGTTGAGGTCCCATGCAGGTATTGGTAGTCTCCTTGGGGGCCTTACATTTTTAGCTCCTCTGAGGTACTGCCTTAATAAAGGGTGAGAAGAAAGTGGTGGCTCTGTATTGTAATGAGCCGAAATGGCAGAGGCATGAATTTTTATTGATGAAAAAGATAGGCCATTGTCCAGCGTCTCAGTTAAGTATTGCAAAATCTGAGGAATATTTGGTACCACTGTATCAGTTCCTTAGAATCTCTTCCATTTTCCAGCATAAGACTTTCTAGTACTAGGCCTTTTGGCTTCCAGAATGACATCCATCACAGCTTTACTTAGAGGTGTTTTTTGTGTGACTACATTATTCCCCATGCTGCCAAGTTTAATGTCCTGAGTTGGCTGTGCATGATCTGATTGTCTTGCTGGGACAGTAGTCGAGGTATTTGAGGTAAGGTCCAAGCTGGGTATAGAGATAAGTTTCTTAGTATTGGATAACAATACTGGCGTGGCCAGTCTAGGGCAATCAGTATCATTTTTGGCTTCTCCTGTCTGACCTTTAGGAGCACCTTGGGGAGGAGAGGCAGTGGCGGAAAGGCATATACTGATAGGTTTTTCCAGCTCAAAGATAGGGCGTCCACTTTCCATGCTTGTCTGTGATAAGTCCTTGTGCAGAATCTTTTTAGTTGGTAATTGAGAGGGGAGGTAAATAGATCTATGTCCAGGCATCCCCATTTCCTTGCTATCATGCTGAAGACTTGTGGATCCAGCTTCCATTCGTGGGGATCCATGAGGTTTTTCCTTTCCTGGCAGGAATTGTGCCTGCAGATGTACTTGGTAAGTCAAAGCTGTGTCCCACAAGGTCATGGCTAGTCTGCAAAGGGGGTAAGAATGTGTGCCCCCTTGCTTGTTTATATACCACATGACCATGGTGTTGTCTGTCTTTATCAGTAGTTGTCCCGGATGCAGTAGGTCCTTGAAGGCTGTCAGGGCATTTTGAACAGCTAACATCTCTTTTTGATTGATATGTAGATGCATTTGGTTTGAGGACCATGTGCCCTGAATGCATCTTCCTGCCATGTGGGCTCCCCAGGCATAGTCTGATGCATCCTTTGTTAGTGTCTGCCTGGCTGGAGGCAATGTGAATGGCTGTCCCTTGTTCTGGTGACCAGCCTTTGCCCACCATCAAAATTCCCGTTGCAGGCAGGGAATGAGAGTAATGACTGTTTCCAGGCTGTGGCAATGTTGAGTCCAAAAACTTGTTAGGTACCATTGAAGTTTCCTCATATGCAGTCTTGCATATGGAATTAGTATGATGCAGGATGCCATGAAGCCAAAAGCCTGCAGAATTTTTCTTGCAGATAACTGGGCCTTTGTTGCCAACATTTTGAAATAGGCAGTCAGTTGTCTTTGCTTGTCTGGCGTGAGATAAGCCATCTGGGCAGTTGTATTCAAGCTTGCACCCAGGAATATTATCTCTTGTGAGGGTACTAGTTTTGATTTATTTTTGTTGACTGTGTACCCTAGGCATGTTAGAAGTCTTTTCACAAACGCCAGATGTTGAAGAAGAATGTCCTTGTTCTCTGCTTGAATAAGACAGTTGTCCAAGTAAGGATATATTTGTATTCCACTTTGTCTGCAGAATGCAATTACTGGTGCCAGGCACTTTGTAAAGACCCTGGGTGCAGTAGATAAGCCAAAGGGCAATGCAGATAATTGGTAATGCACTGAACCAGCCTTGAGTCTTGGGTATCTTCTGCATGATTGTCTGACTGGAACATGCAGATATGCCTCTTTTAGATCTAAAGTCACAAGCCAAGCATTCTTCCCCAGCATGGGCAGAAGCTGCTGCAAAGTCAACATTTTGAATTTTAGAATATCCAGGAAGGTGTTCAAAATATATAGGTCCAGTATCGGCCTCCAGGCCTTGTCCTTTCTGGGTAACAAGAACAGTCTTGAGTAAAATCCTTGTCCCTGCTCTTGCTCTGGTACTTGTTGAATGGCCCCCATGTCCATGAGGAATGAGACTTGTTTTTGTGCCTCTGCCCATTAATTTTTTGGCAGATATGGCCAGTCATTTGCCTTTGGTAGAGTATGGAAGTGGAACTTGTAGCTTGTGACACTATGTTTAGAACCCACTTGTCCTGGGTTATGATGTGCCAATTTTGAGCAAAAAGTGCTAATTTTCCCCCTAAAGGTGCTGCCAGAAGATAAGTGCTGCTTGGTGCCGGCAGGGAGAAGTCATTGGGACTGTTTTCTGTATGTTTGTGATCTATCTTCTCCAGCTTTGGAGGTAGAAGCACCCCATTGCTTGGGCCTATAAGCACCTTGTGCCTGGGATCTGCCACTAGGGCATCTGGGTCCACCCCTTTGAGGTATGTCTGACAGAGGAAACAACCAATTGTTTGTAGGCTAGTGTGTACTAAATCTGGGTGGCTGTACCCGTAAAAAATCTTTGACAGTTTGCATAGATTTAGCTTTATCCTCCATTTTCTTTAACACCTCTTCTACCTTAACACCAAACAAAGTATCATGCTGTAAAGGTGCATCTAGTAATTTAACTTTAACATGATCAGGCAGATTTTGTTCCTTTAACCAAGCATGCCTCCTAATTACAGAACCCGTAACTGCAGCCCTGCAGGAGACCTCCAAAGAATCAAAACCGCATTGCAAAGTATGTTTTCCAACTTGTTCTGCTGCATACAATAAATCCTGCATTTCCTTGTTTTCTGCACATTCAGAACTTAACATTTTCTGTTTAAGCAATCCCATGACATGTTGCTGATACTTAAGCATATGAAACTGACAGTTTAAGGCCCTTATAGCCGAAGTTGCAGAGGTGTAAACCTTTTTTCCCTATCTAGTGTCCTTGAATCTCTGTCAGAGGGGGTTGTTTTTTTGCAGTGGAAGCCTTAACCCCCTTTAGACCCTGTGATATAGTTTCTGGGTCAGCAGCAGGGTTTTTAAAAAGAAATTTGTGCGAGTCAGGAACCCTGTAATACCGGTCAGGCTTAACAGGAGCTGGGGGTAAGGAGTCAGGAGTCAGACTAGACTCCGAAAACACATCATCTACAATGTCTAACACAGGTGGGATGGCTAGAGGCCTGTGCTGAGGTAGTAATAGAAAATCCTTAAGCCTCTTTTTAGATTCTGAAAAATCTTGACTCTCCTAGTAGAAATGCTCCCTCATGGTGTGCAAGGTTTCCTCAAAGGAATAGTCCTCAGGAGGAAATGCTGAAGGTATAGATTCTTCAGCATCAGAATCTTCATAGGGGGAAGAGAATATTCATGTTCAGAAGAGGAATCAGAAGAAATAGAAACCTGATCTGAAGATTCATAGTCAGTGTCATGCCTAGGCCTCTTATCAGGAGGGGGACGGGAAGCCCTGATCAAGGTAATCAAGTCTTTGGCCATTTTGAGCATCTGTTTTTTGGGCATAGAGGCCTGTCCATGTGGCTCTTGAGTTTGTTTCCTTGCTTTAGAAGGTGCTTTAGTCTTTTCCTTTGAAGCTGAAGTCGTTTTAATGTAAAGATGTTTAGGTTTGAATAAACCCTCAGAAGCTGGTACCTGCTCAGTGGCTCCGGACCCATCTGAGGGATTAGTGTCCGAGGCTGCAATACCTTGAGTATCCAGCGGCATGGCCGACTCCACGTGGTAGTCGGTAGCGGCCTACGACTCTAAGGTAGTGGGCATCAGGGGCTGCGAAAGCGCCTCACTGAGAACCGGCGAATGGCTTAGGAGAAGCTTCATCGTCGGTTTTGGGCCTCAGTTGTTTTTCTCTATCCTTTCCTTTGCATTTTTTGTAAACTCCGGTAGTCGGATGGCTATCCAATGACATTCCAGGGTAATTAAATTGGCGTCCAAAAAAGTTTAAAGCAAAATCATACCGACGTTTAATAGTGCGTTGGTTAAATCTAGCACAAAACCGACAACCAGAAACGTTGTGATCAGGGCCTAGGCAAGGAATACAGTAAGAATGAAAATCCTTATGAGGTATTTGCTTCCCACAAGAAATACAGTTATTAACTTTTTCTGACATTGGTCTGGAGCAAGAAAAAAGTTTCCCCAATGGAATACTTAGCTTTATTGAAGACTTCGGATTTGAAACTCAAATATGAAAATCTCAGGAGTTGGCCGACCGGCACTTGCGAACTGCTTCTGCTGCGGGCACCGCGTGGCAAGAAAGACTGAAGAAAATGGTGTCAGCTGCTTCTTTTATACCCCTGACAACCTGACGTCAGGGAAGGGGCGACAGCAGCCAATGCAGGACCTGAGACTTTGGAATTAAGGCCGGCTGAGGGCAACCTCCAGCAGGATTACCCAAATGTAATGACTGCAACAGTGAAATACGAAGAACATTGTTAGTGTGGATGCACCAAAAATAAAATATATACCCAGTTATTCAATGCGTAGATGATCTTCTGATATTAAAAATGACCAAAAATACATTTAAAAAGCAAATTAGTTGTTTGGAATCTGTAATAGCAGAGAAAGAACTACCCAATATTATCTATATAGGTTAATGGTCTAAATATAAATTATAAAAATAAGATTAAAGCATTTTTCAGAGACACCATTACTTTGTAATCAGCAAGTTAAATAAAGTTTGCATTGTACTGATAAGGTTGGGTATGGTATTGGGAGGTAGAACTAGTGATCATACCTTTAATATTTGTGATAAAAAGGTGCATCAATTGATGATGTGGAGAGCTGAAAATAGGGGTGATGGAAGGTCATGGAGACTCTTAACACAGTATATAAAATCAAGAAAGTAATTCATCTACCAGAGTCATTTGTTGAGATTTGACTAACTAAGTTCAGTCTTATCCAGTGAAGCATTAAGTAGATGAACCAACATTAGCTAAATGGATTAAGGTAAACACATCAGATAATTCTGTTACAATATTTGGTTAGAAGAAAGGTGATGAGCTGTATACTGACAAGATTGTATTGAATAATACAGAACATTTTTGATCAACACGGTTAATGATATTTGGATTATTAAAAAAAACTCATAACACTGAATGAAAGCTACATTTCAAATATGAACAAGTTAAAGAGTACTGTTGAAGGAAAACAGATGAAAAAACATTCTGTGGCCGAGTCATATAAATACGTTATAGTCAAGATTTGACTGACAGACTCTGCAAGACTGCTTATGATTTAAATAGGAGATCTTACTGGAGAATCTTTGGAAGCACAAGAGTGACAAAGGAGGTTTCAAAATTATGCCCCTGTGACTAGAATAGCAAAGAGCACAATTCATATATTATGATGTTATAATAAAGTTATCTACTTGAAGTTTTTCAACACAATGGAACTTTATTAACAGAAGATCCAGCTGAGATAGCAAATTTGTTATTCACCAACGAGGGCGAAGCTGCTATTATATGTTCAGCAAAACATATTTCTACGATACTGACTAAGGAAGAGAATAAAACAGCATAGATTTCACTAACTTTTACACAAGTTCATAGGTAATTTCTTGGCATGCAGTCCAGGAGACCATCAGGCAGTCTAACCAAAAAATTCAGCTGCTCCAAAGTACTGTTTTTAATTGCCATACTCAAGTTTAAAAAAAAAAAAAACGCCCAACTCAAAATACGGAAACATTCCTACAATGGGGCCAGACCCCAGGGAAGGATGGCCCCCCACCCCCACTGTAGAAGGAAGCAGCAGTCTACAATAACTGATAGAGTGGACTATTGAGGAAAAGAAAGAAATTATGTATTGTAACTATTATGCAAAAAGCCCAGAATTTCCAGACACAAGATATACAACATGATTAATAGAGAAATTAGAGGAAAGAAAAAACTTCAAGAAAAACTGTCAGAAGCTTCAAATTAAAATTTGCATTCATTAATACAACAGATTTGTGAAAAACAGTATATAGATCAAGAAACGCTGATCTGTTTGGAGAAAGAAGCATCTGAGGAAGTGCAAAACTATAAAACAAAACCAAGAGATATTTGAAAAGTATAAAAAAAAAGAGATATGGACATGGGAAAGAGACTTGATATGGTGCAATATTTATGCAAAGGAGAAAGCCAAATTAATTGATCTAAAGAAGGCAGCCCCAAAGATATTCAAAGAGAAATACAGGCAAAGGCATCTGGATATGGAAAATTTCACAATAAATAAATACCATAAAGATGGAGTGTAGAAAAGAAAATTAGTAAAGTAGAAGTTAAAAAAAATAGAAGTTGAAGATATGGAGTGCCTGCGAAGTGAAGTATTTGCTGTAGAATGTCTAACACAGGTTAAATCACAGCATGATGGAGTAGGTCCACAAAGTAAGGAGAAGCAGGAAGATGGGGAAACACCTGAAGAAGAAATATGGACATGGGAAAGAAAAACAAAAAAAAAGAGATTTAACATGGTGTAATATGTATGCAAAGGAGAAAGCAAAACTAGCCAAAATAAAAAGAGCAGCACCAAAGATAGTTGAAGAAAAATACAGGCAAAGGAACCCAGACATGGACAACTTTATAATAAAAAAATAAGACAACAAAGAGGAAAATGTAGAAAAGGAGATTAGTAATGGAGAAGTTTTGAGGTTATGGAGTACCTGCGAAGTGAAGGATTGTGTAAAAAATCTCATTCAGAAAGCACCGCAACAGGATAGAGAAATGGATATCCAAATTAAGGAGAAACCAGCAGAACAGGAAGCAATTGTCAGGTGCCATATGAAGATAATTTGGAACCTTCCACTGAAAATCAGTATAAAATGTTCACTTGAAGCTAGACAGCAAGGGAAGAACAGGAAGCTCTAGAAACTCTGATGCAGTCAGTGTTGAGGAGTGATAGCCCAGCGAGTTCCCATATGACAGAGCAACAGATGGGACAGGATGAAATTGAAGAGAATGTGCCAAAGATGCTATAGAACCTTCTATAGAATGCCTGCAGGAAATGGAAACAAGGGATATGCCCTCAATTTGGAAAAAATGAGCCAAGAGAAGAGTTGCTCGATTTAATAGACAGATATCAAGATCAAAGAAATAGACTACAGAAGGTTAACAAAACCCAAAAAGTCAGAAGACTCATAAAACAAATTAACACAGTAATTAGGACTATTCATAGAAATCCATGCAATATAACAGAAGTAAACAGAATACATTACTGTGCAGCTAAATTAATAACTGATAAAAGTTCTACCACAAGAACACAGGGTAGCGAGGGAAAGGAAGGGGAGAAATCTAATACCATCATGGAAATCTCTAATAGAGAAAAGTATAAAGCAGTTAAGACAAGAAGTGTCACTGTTAGAAGAGGGAACAGATCAACAAAAATACTAAGAAAGATAGATGTGATAAAAGCAATGCACAGTATTAGAACAGACCAGGATCTATTATGCACTATTGCAAATAACTAAAAATACTAGCACAGAAGGCCTCTGGTTTGTGAAGGGCCGATCTTGTCTCCTGAATCTGATTGACTTCTTCGAATCAGTCTCCAGAGCTGTGGACAATGGTAAGGTGGTCCACACAGCCTATCTGGACCTCGCCAAGGCCTTCGACACCATCCCCCACTCTAGAATCATAGATAAACTTACTAAGCTGGGCGTAAATCCCAACGTCACTCAATGGGTTGCCAACTGGCTTACTGACATAACCCAGACTGTAAAAGTAGCGGACTCCAAATCCAGCTCCAGACAAGTGACAAGTGGAGTACCTCAGGGTTCAGTCCTGGGACCACTCTTGTTTGGCATCTACTTCTCTGAAGTGCAGGTCAACACTAAGGGACTCTGGCTAAGAAAGTTCACAGATGACTGCAAACTGGAAGCCATTATTGAAACCCCAAATGATGTGGATATTCTACAAAATGGCCTTACAGAAACAGATGCCTGGTGCCAGAGCCATGGGCTCAAGCTTAATGCCAAGAAATGTATAGTTATCCCCTTTGGAAAAAAACACGTACATATGAATTACCACATAGGTGGCAGGACACATCATCAAAAGTGTGATGAGAGACTTAGGGACACAGGTGGACAGTGGTCTCACTTTCGATAGTCACATCGCCACAACAGTCAGGAAATCCTTCTATGTGGCACACCTCATCATTAAAGGCTTTTCATCCAGAAAAAAGGAGGTCATTGTCCCACTGTACTCATCCCTCATTAGACCCATTATAGAGTATAATGCCCCGTTTGGTATGTACCTCACAAGACATCTGCAATAGCTGGAAAGGCCACAGAAATACCTCACTAAAAGAATCACAAGCCTAAAGCAAATGCCATATGCTGACCGTCTAAAAAAACTCCAGCTATACTCTGTGGCATATCGTCTACTCCTAGGTGATCTATGCTTAACATACAAGGCCATGTCAAACCCTGAGCTGTTGGACATGCTCCACTTAAAGAAATCCCAATCCATCAGAGCCACATGCTCTAGGGATCTAAACCTTGTCATCACAATGAACAAAACATGCTGGAGGGATAGGTTCCTGACCCAGAGACTCCCCATACTCTGGAATAGACTGCCCATACATGTCAAGCAGAGCGCCTCATTGGCCCTCTTCAAAGGGAACATTGATGATTGGATGGGTGTTAGGAAATTCACCCCGGGGATCATGTCAGTTGCCCTGGTAGACAGGGGTTCAGAGAAGTAAATATTGTGGGAAGAAATATCCAGGGAATGGTTATGGCTAGGCTTGCATAGGCCCTAGGGCCGATAGCCTTGTACCAACCTATGAACCTATGACAAAGTTCGCAGATGACTGCAAACTAGGAGCCATAGTCAAGTCCCCAAATGAGGTGGACATCCTACAGAAGGGCCTCACTGAGACAGATGCCTGGTGTCAGAGCCATGGCCTCAAGCTCAATGCCAAAAAGTGCAGTGTCATCCCCTTTGATAAAAACGCTATATCCATGAACTACCACATAGGCAGCAATCTACTTAACACCGAATGTGTGATAAGAGACCTTGGGACCCAGGTGGACAGTAGTCTCTCCTTTGATAGTCACATCGCCACAGTAGTCAATAAGCCCTTCTACATGGCACACCTCATCATAAAAGGGTTCTCATCCAGGAAAAAAAGAGTTCATTGTTCCCCTCTACTTATCACTCATTAGACCCATTATAGAGTACAACGCCCCTTTTGGAATGCACCTCACAAGACATCTGCAGCAGCTGGAAAGGCCACAGAAGTACCTCACAAAGAGGATTACTAGCCTCAAACAAATGCCCTACACTGACCACCTCAAAAAACTCCAGCTTTACTCCGTAGCATATCGCCTACTCTGAAGTGATCGCTGCCTAACATATAAAGCTATGTCAAACCCAGAGCTGTTGAACATGCTACACTTAAAGAAATCCCAATCCCTCCAAGCTACACGCTCTAGGGACCTTAATCTTGTCACCACAATAAACAGGACATGCTGGAGGGATAGATTCCAGTCCTAGAGACTTCCTATACTCTGGAACAGGCTACACATCTATGTCAAGCACTTCCTATACTCTGGAACAGGCTACACATCTATGTCAAGCAAAGTTCTAAATTAGCACTCAAGAAAAATCTTGATGAGTGGATGGGAGATAGGAAATACACCCAGGGGATCACTTCTGTGTCTCTGCTGGACAGTGGCACAGGAAAATAACTTTCTTGGGTGGCGTAAGCCAGGGAACCTTGCTGGCTAGGCTTACGTAGGCCCTTGGGCCGATAGCCTAGCATCTACCTATGAACCTATGTACCTATATGAAGATAAATATAAAGGAAAAGTAAAAAATAAGCAACTTATTGATGACCCAAAAATGTTTTATAGAGAATTAGGAAACAAGGTAAAAGGAATTGAAAGACCATTAAAAAAAGAAGAAAGATACATTTTGGAGAAATATCTATGAAGATCCTGTGGAACATAAAGATGCTAAATGGACAGAAAAAGTTAAAGAAAGAATAAAAAGTTTAAAGGTACAGAATATAAAATGGGATGAAGTAACAGCCAAAGAGATTGAAATAAAGTTAAGAAAAGCCTCCAATTGGAAAACCCTAGCCCAGATGCAGTACCTAATACTTTTAGCCAAAAGTTAACATCTTTGCATGAAGATTTAGCCATGAGTAAGAACCATTTATATGTGCACCCCGAACACACACCAACATGGCTAACAGGAAAAACAATGCTCCTACTTAGGTGTGAAACTACAAGCTACCCTAAAAATTTTAGGCCAATAAGTTGACTTCCGACATATAAACTATACACGGGAATTGATGCCGACAGTTTATAGTCATTTAGAAAAAAACTCAATTATAGCAGTAGAACAAAAGGGCAATAAAAGATCATCATATGGAACAAAGGATCATTTGTTGTTAAATAAAGTCATAGTGGAGAACTGTAAAAAGGGGGAAGAATCTAAGTATGGCATGGCTTGACTACAAAAAACATCTGATAGTATCCCACATTCATAGATAAAAAGTGTGCTTAAAAACGTACAAGATACATCCTACACTGAATGACTGTTTTACAGTGACCATGTAACAGTGGCAGACCACTTTGCAATTAAGCCATGACAAAAGAAAAATTATTATGCCAGAGGTAAAAATTCAAAGGGGGATATTCTAGGGTGACTGTCACCACTGCTATTCTGCCTTGCCCTTAACCCATTATGCTGTCTACTTAACAGCTTAGGTCATGGCTATAATTTGGCTCCCAGAAAACAACACAGTGTAAAGACTTCTCATCTTCCCTTTGTCAATGATTTAAAACTGTACAGCTCAACAGATGAGGAACTGAAAGCACAACTGCAAGTTGTCAAAACTTTTTCAGATGATACAAGAATGTCACTTGGTCTTGATAAATGTGCTAAAGCAATCTTTAAAGTAGGAAAACTGCAACACCAGGAAAACATCAGTTTTTGAACAAGAAAGTGATATAAAAGAACTTGAGCAAGGAGTATATAAATATTTGGGAATTGTTGAAGGAATAACAAAACACAAACAAATATAAATAAAATAAGGAATATTTCAGAAGACTTGCATTAATCCTGAAAACAGCACTGACATCTAGGAACAAAATCCAAGCTATAAACCAATTTCCTCTTCCTGTCCTAACTTACAGTTTAGGAGTGATTGACTGCCCCCAAAACATGTTGGACAGATTAGATAGGAAAACAAGAAGGATGCTTCATGCTCACCAAATGATTTATAAAAGCTCAAATGATTTATGAAAAAAAATCGGTGCATACAGAGATTATATATTCCCCATTCTGAAGGAGGGATGGGCCTCCTTGAAACTGATACATGTATAGATCTGCAATTGTGAGACTCCACACATCTGCTGACCTCACAAGACCCAAACGTAGTGAAGGATTTGAAAATAAGGAGACTAAATCTAAGATGACATCTCTGCTTAATTTAACAGAAGCATATCAGCATCAAGCAGGAATGGAAATCAAACCATAAGTAAATAAAAACAAAAAACTAAAAACAGGCAGCAACTGAATGTGCCAAAAAAACAAAAGAAAAAATTATAAGGTGAAGGACCAGATGACAAGGCAAGAAATGTGGAAAATGCATAAATATAGTTGCAAGTATAGAAAAGTTCTGGAAGAACCTCATGCTGATCAGGAATGAAAGCAGGAATGGTTAATGAGAGGCAAATTCAAAAAAAGAGATGAAAGTTTAATATTGGCGGCACAAGGTACTTGGATGCATACACGCTTGTTTACAAAGTCTGTTGAATATGCGAGAGAAACAGACAAATGTAGGTTTTGCAAAACAGAACTGGAAACAGTCTCACATCTCATTGCTGGCTGTGACATACTAATGGCAGAAAGACTGTATGCTGAAAGGCACAATAATGTGGAGGGACTGTTGCACTGGGGATTGTGCAAACATTATGATACTTAAGTGGCTGAAAATACATGAGCCACAAAGCATCATAGAAAATGATGAAATCTATATCACATGGGATCATCCAACAGTTCAAAACATAGATGCTAGAAAACCAGATACAGTGGTCCATGAAAAGAAGACAAAAAAAAAAAAAAAAAAAAGACATTGATCATTGAAAATTGGCACATCCAGTGACAATATTGTCTTGCATTACATAGAGAGAGGCAAAGTCAAAATATCACGATCTACAGACAGAGAAGAGAGCAATGTGGAAAAAAGATACCCAGACAGTTCCAATAGTAGTAGGAGCAACTGGTCTTATAAAGAATCTACAAATCGTATTTAGATACATTACCAGTACATGTAACTCCTTACAAATTGCAGGAGGAGTCATTACTGAGCACACTGTGGGTGCTGCGAAGAGCACTTCTGGCTGACAAAGATTGAAACAATACTAATTTCATGAACTTTAAAATCACACTTTGACTTGGGAATGGGGTCCACTCCAGTCATGGTATTAGAAACCCAAAAGATCTGGAGAAAGTAAAAAAAAAAAAAAAAAAAGAAAAACCAAACAATACAAATGGAGAGATGATAAATCAGCAAGTAAGGATAGTAGTATTGCTAGAATTTATTCATCCTCAAATCTTGGCGAGTACCTTCATGAGGTGGACCCTGTTTTTCACAAAACCTCACCAAGAGGACACTGATATACAGACTATATTTTATCTAGCATATACCATGGACAGAAGTAGGTTAATAAAATAAAGAAAAAGATAGCTGAGTGCACAAGACCAAAGATAAGAGTGCCCAATCCAGGTAGGTGCACTGGTCCCAGGAATGCAAAAAGTGACCGTGTAGAATCCTCATGACATGGAAACATTCCTACAGTAGGGCTAGGCCAGGTCCAAGGGAGGATGGTTCCCCTGTTGTAGAAGTACTAGTCCATAAAAATCACAAATTGATAGGCCAAAAAAAGAGCCATAAAGACAATAGACTGGACTACTGAGGATTAGAAAGAAATTATGTATGGTTACTATTATGCAAGAAGCCCATAATTTCCAGACAGAAGATATACAAAAAGTTAGAGAAATTAGAGGAGGGAAGCACATGCACAAAAACTGTCAGAAGCTTCAAATAAAAAAAATTGTGTTCATGAACAGATTTATGAAAATGATTATATAGACCAAGAAACCTTGGGATGTTTGGAAAAAGAAGCAACTAAAAAGTGTGAAAATATAAAAACAAAATCTAGACATTTTTGAAAGGTATAAAAAAAGAATTAAGGACATGGGAAAGAAAGATCTAATAGGGTGCAATATTTATGCAAAGGAAAAAGCCAAATCAATCAATACAAAAAAGAAGCCCCAAAGATATCTGAACAGAAATGCAGGCAAATGCATCCAGATATGGAAAATCTCACGATACAAACAAATAAGATCGCAAAGAGGGAATGTAGAACAGAAGATAAGTAGAACTTAAAATAAAATAGATATTGAAGTTATGGAATACCTGCAGAGAGAAGGATTTAGTGTAGAAAGTTGAACACTATTTATATCACAGCATGATGGAACAATGAGTCCCCCGAGTAAGGAGAAACATGAGGAGCATAAGACATCTGAAGAAATATGAACATGGGAAACAGAGATTTAATATGGTGCAATATTTATGCAAAAGAGAAAGCAAAACTAATCAATACAAAAAGAGCAGCACCAAAGATATTTAGAGAGAAGGCATCCAAATATGGAAAATTGTACAATACAAAAAAAGAAAACCGAGGAAAAGTAGAAAAGAGGATTAGTAATGGACAAGTTAAAGACATAGAAATTGAGGTTATGGATTACCTGCGAAGTGAAGGATTTAGTGTAGAAAATATAACTTTGATAATCTCACAGTAGGACAGAGCAATGGATCCCCAAATTAAGGAGAAACAAGGAGACTGAGAAACATCTGATCAGTTGCCATATGAGGATACTTTGGAGCCTTCCACAGGAAATCAGTACAAAAGTTCAGTTGGAGTTGCACAGCAAGTGAAGGAACAGGAAACTGTGGCAACCCTGACACAGTCAATGCTGTGGCGTGATAGGCCATTCCCATATAGAACAGCACTGGATAACAGTATGAAACTGAAGAGAATGTGGCAGAGGAATATGCTATGGAACTTTCTAGAGAATGCCCACAGGAAAAGAAAAAAAGAATGTGGCCTCAGTTTAGAAGAAAATGATCTAAGAGAATAGTTGCTTGATCTAACAGAGATGGAAAAGAAAGACTACAGAAAGTCAATAAAACTCAAAGTTAGAAGTTTGATAAAAACAAATGAACACAGTAATTAGGACTGTTCACAGAGATTTGTGCGATAGAGTCAAATAGGATATATTACTGTGCAGCTAAATTAATTAACAGATGAAGTCTTACACAGGGCAGTAAGGGAAAGGAAGGGGAGAAATCAAATGCTATAATGGAAGTATCAAATAGGGAAAACTAATGCAAATAAACAACAGGGGTGTCTGTGTTAGAAGAGTATAGAAGAGGGAATAAATCAACAATAATACTCAAAGATAGACGTGATAAAAGCAAAGTGCTGTATCAGAACAGATCAAGATCTATTGTGCACTATCGCAAATAATAAACTATAAATAGCAGCTCAGACAGAAAAACTTAGAAGATAAGACTGTATATTGAAAGGCATAATAATGTGGCAAAACTGTTGCCTCTGGGATTATGCAGACATTATAATACTGAAGCAGCTGAAAAACATTAGAAAAATGAACCACAAATCCTTATAGAAAATTATGAAGTTTATATCACATGGGATTACCCATTTCCAACAGTTCCAAAATTAGATGTGAGAAAACCAAATATACTACTCCAGCAAAACAAGACAAAAGTAGCATTGATCATCAAAATTGCTACACCCAGTGACTACAGTGCCTTATCTAGAGAGAGAGAGAGACAGACATAAAATACCAGGATTTGCAGGCAGAAATGAGGGCAATGTGGAAGAAGGATACCCAGACAGTTCCAATAGCAGTAGGAGCAATGGGTCTTTTATAAAAAAAAAAAAAGCTTTACAATTGTACTTGGATATGTTACCAATACATGCAACTCCATACAAATTTGAGGAGGAGTCATTCTGGGCACATTGCGGGTGCTGAGAAGAGCACTTCTGGCTAACAAAGATTGAAACACTAATGTCATGAACTTTAATCATTCTCTTACTTAGGAATGGGGTCCATTCCTGTCATGGTATTACAAACCCAAAAGACTTGGAGAAATTAAAAAAATATATACAAATAAAACCTGGGGACATTAACAGCTCATAGTCTTAATCCTCTGTGACAGGCTATATACAGTATATAATCAGGCAGAAAATAGTATTGATATTATAACAACTGCAAACAGTTGACAATAAAGTTTGATTTGACACTAGATTGCCATTTATGTTAGCACTTTGGTATTTCACTTCCCAGTTTCAAATGGCATTGATGAGTGTCCTTTATCCCGAAATATCACGCTCTGATTTTCAGTCTCCGATATTATTTTGAAATGTCAAAGGAAATGACATATGGCTTAAGAGATAGATGACTACTGCTCAAAAGGCAAGTTGGCAATAATATACAGAACAAGTGCACGTTAAGTTTTTATTACACCAGAAATAAAACGCCTGTAAATATTTCACAAGGCAACTCAGTAACTAACATTTTTGTTACTACATGTAAGGCATGGCTTAAACTCCTTTTCCGAGAAAGACAATATGCTTCTGCATAAATTAGAACAGAGATGCAGTAAAATCATCGGGGTTAGAATGGAATTCATGTATATATGTTAATTCAAGTATTTAATAAGAATTCCCTAAAAGCTGTTATGAACATTTAAAAAGGGAACTGATAAGATAGCTTGTACTTGTGCTGTAAATGTGATATTTGCAAAGACATTCAGTGTCTGACAATATACCCATTGCTTCTAGGTGGCTATTTGCTTTATGCTTAGAAGATAGGGTGAGTTTAATGTGTATTATGCTGTCACTGCACCAAATGTAAGAACTCAAATTTATTCCAGAAAAAAAAAAGTACTTTTTTGCTTTTAGCATATGCCAAGTTAAAAATGCCATTTTAAAATGTAGTAAGTTTTCACTGTGGGCATCATGTTGAACTTCTGATCACTATGCAGAATGCAATGATGTATATTACTGCTTTATTTTCATTTGTATATGCCAGGACTAAATTTGCCATGTTTTAAAGTAGTTGAAACAGTGAGGCCAAATTTAGCCTTGGGCTGCAATGAAATTCCTAAGGCTGGAACTGCAGCTCTAAGAGCATTTTTTTGTAGCTGGGCACCCTGTTGTTAACACACAAAAGTTTTGTAATGAAATCTCTAAGGGTAAAAATGATGTTGCCCTTTATACTTTGCTAACACAGGTCCTGCTACAAGAGCAGGAGTCTTAACTGCTAAACAAACATGGTCTTGAAGACAGGGACTAGAGCATCTTGTAGCTCATCTAAGTTGCTACTTCAGTACAAACGTGAACATGAGTTCAGGCAAGAAGCTACTACACCTTACCCGAACATAAAGTTCGAGGAACATACATTTGGTAGCCATAGGAAGAGAGTGAAGGTTTAAGGAGTGGAAAGGGAGTTTTAGGTTACAGGCTTAGGACCAAGGTTAGGAACTGGGTGGGAGTTTTAGGGTTAGCTTTAGGGCACTGGTAAGGCCATAGAGTGTTAAAGGGTCAGGTGCTTCATAGTTATGGAAGATCTGGGCAGTAGCAATTTCAGCACTTGCTTTTTCAAGCCAAGCAGAAGTACATCACACACTTTTAGCATACCACATATACTGGTTCATATATCCTCAATTACAAAGTCTAACATGTTGCATTGCATAGATTATGAGTACTATTTTGAACTACTCAGTACGCAGAAACATTGACTTATGAACCTTTTCTGTTTTCAGTATATCAGAAGTAAATACTAAACATTAAACCACAAAAATGTTTTCAGTTCCAACATGCTGGTGCCAAAATACCATAATTTGAAGCAACTTACTTGTTGAGGTCAAATTCACTGTTGAACTGCACTCAAGCTTGTATGGGTAGAACAGCAACCTTAGATCCATTTTGTAACTAAACATACTGTTGTTAATGCTTCAAATTTTTGAAATGAAATCTTGAAGTGAAACCAGGATATTCCCTCTTATATAGAAGTACCTTCATGATCCTTCATTGCAACATTCTTGACCTTTTGCATTGAACTTGATATGAGCTGTAGGCACTTTACCTGACTGCTCAGAATTCAGAATACATCAATATTCCAGAACACGTCATTTGTAAGTTGTCCTTAAATTAAAGTAAAAATGTAATATTTCTCAGGGAATAAATAAGCTTTTTGCCACTTTGAATGACCAGGTAAATGCATTCTGTATTCTTTAGTGGAGCATCATGACATACTATTTTGAGAAATTTATATATGGTTATGGAAGTAGGTTATTATATTATGACTTACAACTAGCAGGTTTGTATATAGTCATTTGTATGCTCTGTATGTTGTCATTCATTCTCTAACAAGCCTGTACACTATTTTTTCAGGCTGAAACTACTTATAGGAGTAAATCATATTGTTGCATCCTTATGAAATTGAGAATACAATAATACTCATCAGGAAAAGTGTTTTCTTTCATATAATATGCTATAGCAAAAGGTGTTTTTACTTGTTATAAGTTTTATACACATCTGAGATTCTGAAGTCTGCAGTCTATTATACCTATTAAAATCATGACAGCCATGGTAAAAAGCTTGACTATCCAGGTAACATTTCCTGAACATTCTAAAAAGAATATATTCAAAGTACTGAAGAGATGAAGTAATTTGAAGATATAGTAAAATTCAAGTCAGAATAGTGTTTTGAAATTTACAAACTGAAAAGACTGTTGTTGTGCCAGTAGCTTGCACAATTTCATTTGAGGAATCTTCTTCTTTTGGCTTTTCCCGGTTAGGAGTCGCCACAGTGGATCACCGTCCACTCATGATTGGCAGTGGAGTTGTATAGTGTCAAGTTGCCAGCCCGACGCCCAACCTTCCACAGAAGGCACACACACGCTCACATTCATGCCTAGGGCCAATTTAGTGTGTCCAATCCACCTACAGCATGTCTTTGGGATGTGGGAGGAAACTGGAGCACCTGGAGAAAACCCACGCGACCACAGGGAGGACATGCAGACTCCACACAGAAGGCACCCCGGTCGAGGATCGAACCAGAGAACCTCTTGCTGTGAGGCGGCAATGCTAACCGCTACACCACCGTGGCCGCCCAATTTCATTTGGGGAATAAAATAGTGAAACCAAATATATAATGCTTGTGCATATTTTTTATATGTGGAGGTATAAATGACAAAAATTTATTTTTTAATCAAAATTCAAGATGCAGTTATTCCTTGTACTTTCAGGTTAGGAGCCTGATCTAAGGATGTTTCAGAACTATTCCAGAATTGCTAGTAATAGGTCATGAATATTTCATGAAAAATCTTGAAGTAATTATGATATAGGCATTTATATACAAATAACCAAATAAAGTAAACTAGTTATTTGGAATTTTTTTTAAAGGTTAAGGATTTATTGCTTCTGCAACATATTGGACATCTTGATAGATGCTAAGGGGCTACTATAGGATGAGGCTAAAGGCCAGTGGCTTTCATGCTTTATCTTGCAGGAGCTCATTCCTGTGGAATTCACTTTCGTTACAACTTTGGGAAAATCCTGCTATGGGCCGATTCAAACAATCACTTAAATCTTGCTGGTTTTAAGGGGCATTCCAGACTTATAGCTACTACATTTGGTCAGGAATGTTATTATAATTCTTGATTTTATCTACATTGTGTGCTGAACTTAATTGTAGGAGCACAGACAAATTTCTAAACATGAAATATAAAAAGATTAAAACAAGCATGCATGCATGCTTTACTGTAAAGCAGTAAATAGGATAAATAAAATTCTTCATAAATGAGCTCAAGATGATTTACTGGAAAAGTTAGTCACCCAGTGTCCTGAAACTACTACATAATAAATTTTGGTTGCACTGGTGAACAAAGCTTGAATGCTTAAAATCTTCAACTACATCTCTAGAAAAAGCAGCATCACCTGGGATTCTGAACACCAGGAACTGATAGGTCAATACAATATGATTCACCCAACCCACATGGCGATAAGCATATCATGATCAGAACTTTGTATAGGATTCCTTGCAGAGCCAGCATAATTATCTATATAATCACCAACAACTCAAGAATGGAGTAAGTCTGAATGCAAAAGGCCACAATATATTGTGGTGAAATAATCCTAACTGGGGATGACCATGATGTGAACACTGGTAAGGAGACTGGAAACGGAGCTAAAATACTTAGTGACAGCAATGTTCCCGAGATAGAAGCATGAAGATTTGATGCCAGCTGCAATCTGTTCATTTAATGTTAGCTTGCCATTAATAATTAGAATGGAGTTATGCTCCTCTGATACAAACTGCAGCTAGATGCTAAAGACTTTCTAAGAGAGGAAAGAATGACAACAGCAACCACCTTGGAAATGTTGAGTTCTATCTGGTGACCATCCATGTGTAGATGCTCTTTAAAACAGTAGCTAGATTTTTAATGGCTGGCATACACTCCCAAGGAAAGGAGAAGCACAACTACAAGTCATCTGCATAGCCTTAGTATTGCAAACCTTTCCTATGAATAATTCCTCACAAGGGAAGCATATAAACAGTTAACAGATAACCAACTGAAGAACCTTGCAGGACACCATAAATCAAGAGTAAGATGGAGAGGAATTACCCACTGGGTTTATTCTCTATGCATGTCTAGAGAGGTAGGAGAGTACCCAAGCCAAGGCAATGCCACAGTAATGTTCCAATAGTCCAATAAGATGATATACCCCCACCCCCATTTCAAATGCTGAGCAGAGATGAATTAGGTGAAGTCTGAACCTTCATCATATGGAAATCAAAGGTCTGGTAAGAGCTGTATGTCACCCCCAGCTAAAAACAAACAAAAAAACAGACCAAGATGATCATTGATGTTATCTCTAAAGTAAGAATCCAGTTGTGCATAAACCACTTTATTGAATGCCTTGCTTATTAGTAGAATGTTTGAGATTGTTCAGTAGTGATCTAGATCATTAGAATCTATTCAAGAGACTTTTTTTTCAGGGGAGGAGTAATCATGGCCTCATTCAATCTGACTGGGAATACTTCATCCTCAAGTGAGGCAATAATGATTCAGTAAAGGACTGGAACCAATACCTAGACATAAGCAAGAACCAGTCGGGTGTGCAAAGGATTCAATTTACTGGTTGTAGCTGCATAATGGTACAAATAAAACTGTAATAAGGAAAACTCATACCATCTCTGAAAAGGTAAAACACCTTAAGATCAAGAGTGCCCTTCAGAAAATACCTAAAACTGTAAGGGCATGCTTAGTAGCAAAACAATGAGCAGTTACATCCAACTCTACATGGAGTAAAACCTTCTGGGTGGTGCAAGCAGGTTGCAGGGCACAGCCTCCATACACCTACAAATACTGGTTTGCTACATCAGCTCTGGCCCAGAAGGACATATGTCCTCTGGGAAATCTTTGCATGGAATACCAAAAATGTGGTTATGCAGAACAAGTTGATCAACAAGCAAACAAGTGCAACACCATGGAAAGTAAATCCATCAGCCATTAATTTTAGTTTCCAAAGCCAAAAAAAATCAACCAAGACATACATGCATGGGACCAAGTGGACTGATCATACATGGCACAGAGATAAGACATCCAGCGAAGTGGTGAGATCCTGAATATAATACCCCATCTAGCTCATCAGCACCAACAGCTCTGTAGTCGACTAATATGTTGAAGATAATCAGAGCAAATCTGCACTACATAAAACTCTGGTCAGGGAGTTCCACTTTGAGTTAGTCAACTATAAACTGACAAGTTCCGCCACAAAACCACTATTCATGACACCAAGCTGGAGGACCAACAGCACACTGTGCCCATATCATCTATGTGTAGCACATATAACAACCTGAGCAAACTAGAGTTCCTTCAGAATACAGAAAAATTCCTGTGCAAAGCCACTTATTCCTCAGTGACCCTGGAAGTGAAATCTCCCTCCATTAACCAGCCATCATGGGCTACCATTACTGGCTTGGTCATGCCTATGTCATTCCTGCTCCAGACCCCACCTGATTGACTCAGTCTTTGCCCAGCAGGAATTGTGTAAGGGGACAAAGGCTAAGACTGGTCAAGACCCACTGTTTCCCCTCTTAGGAAGAGTATGCACCTTCTTCCCTGCCACACCATCAACCACTTGAACTGCTAACTGAACTTGGGTCTCCTTTGTCATAGTCAGGGTTTTATTTTTCTATGGCACCTGTATGGCAGGTCTATGTGATACATGCCATACGCAAACAGTTAAGAGAACAATAGATTTTGCATCAATGTGCATTTTCTGACATTGATTGACAGTATTCTTAAGTGATTTACTAAAAAATAAAAAAGGCTTATGAGATGACACAGCTTTAAGACCATCTACAAAATCAGGAACAGCTAAGATGGTGTAGTATCTTCTCACCTGGGTTCAACATCTGGAAGGCAGTATGTAAAAATGTTCATGTCGATCAGTGCGATCATCTCTACACCAGTTAATAAAACAAAACTTCTGGTAACCAAGACCAGTCTGCATATTATCTATGTAACCACTGTAGCAGGGAATAGGGAAAAAATATGCATGAGCAGTTTGTTAGCAAGTACAGGTCTCAGCAGCATAAATCACATGCATGAGCATAGCAATCTAGAAATATTTTCAGCAAGACACAAGTACTACTGCCTCACTGGAAGTTAAAATATGCTGATATTGCTACGGTTACATTCAGCACACAGGCTAACTAAAATGAGTTAGGATGTGCTGAACATAGCTTAAAAACACTGTTGCAAGCTTAGATAAACACCTTGGCCAGTATACTAGGTAACCACTGGCTATGGGCCCTTCCCTCCTGAATTTGTGGTTCCAGGGCACCCATGTGAATCACCCCTATTATAATCATCCATTCACTGCAGGTTTTTGTGTGTGTTTAAGTATGTATGTATGTATTTATTTATTTATTTAAGTATGTATGTATGTACATGCGTACAAATGAATGAATGTATAAAGGAGGAGTTAGGCAAAAAGGGATACAAGATAAGCTTTACTCAGTAATAAAAGTAAATTCTATTCATATTTACACAAGTATTTATATATATTTGCATCCATATGCAACTGGCTGTACCATCAGAGCTCTACTCCTAAGTGAATATACACAAGGGAAGTGTACTTCATCTGCATTCCCAAGCCTAGACAAACAGGCTTCTGAGAACAATTTCTATGCTTATTAAAAGCATTTACATTTTCCCTAAAGTCTGAGTGACATTCCGAGTGCTTTTTGCTCAGGTTTTATAACAGCAATAAAAAGTGGCTAATAATATTTCTCCCTCTATTTTGAATGCAAGGGCCCCAAACAAGGTTTTTCTTTTCACCTTCACTATTCATATTAGATTTTGAGCCACTGGCCATAAGGCTTAAATCAATCCTGTTTATTGTAGGCCTCAGTGTGAGAAATGTGGAACATAGTGTCATGTCAGTCTTTTCACTGCTGATCTGTTTGGTTAATCTTGAAGAGAGTCTATAACCTACTTGTGTCAGTCTTACATGGCTATCATACCTTCTCCGGCTATGTTTTAATATCAGCTAAACAGTGGTCTTACCATCTGATGCTCCCTTCATTCAGCTATCTGTACTCCGTATAATTTTTAGTAGCAAACAACTAGTTTCAAGTAGACAGGGATTCACAATGGGCGTCTCAAAGATTCAGTGGTAAAGTTTCAACAGGTTCAGTTTCAGATAAACAGGGAAAAATATAGAGGTGGTAACAGCAGTGCCTATCAATAAAAATAGAACTAGTCTATTACTACAATAGTTAACAGGATCAGGTCCCCCAACAACATTCACTGCAAGTGGTGTAAGGACACATTAGGCCCATTTCGTTTTTTTTGGCATTGACAAACTCTGGTTCGGAAGGACACAGTGGGCCCGTGGTCGGGTTCAGAGGGACACAGTGGAACTATCTAATACAGTAAGTTATTCAAATGCAATTAAAATTCAGACCTGGATTCTACTTGAAAGCCAAGACTACTGGCTGCCATGGAATAAAAGTTAATTCACGGCAGATTAAAGTGTGGCACAGCAGAGCTAAGAAATTCTGGTTAAGTCATCACTGCCTAATCTCATATATGCTACACAAGTTAAGTCATGGAGCACTGTGGTGTACAGAAGATCAAGAATTATTCTTTGTTCCTTTCAGAAGGTTATAAACTATAGTCACCACCCTGATTGATGAGATATTTTTGGTTAATGAAACTGATATGTTATTAGATGGGGATTTCATATACTCTTGGTAAAAGGATTCATGTCCTTTCAAGGATTCTGCTTGGAGCTAGGTAAACCTATAGAGAGGTTTACTATTATTTTTAAATCTCTACTTAGGACTAGCCTTTTCTGAATATAGTCTTGAAGGTTCTTAGCAGGAAGAAGTTAGTACATTTACTTTCAAAAATTAGAAGAGGAATTTTAACCTTTCCACATATACCAGAGTAGTTTTTGCAATTCAGGAAAACTGAATACAATCATGGATGATGCAGACAAATCAGCATTTCCTGAGACTTTTCAGGATAAATTCGGCAATTGGAGCTGGAAGAGTTTTAAATAAAAGATTTCTTACCAACTTTTCTACACATCTGAGATCTCAAAAACACTTTCCCAATGTTCCTACAGATGCGATTGCATTATTAACATGATACGGGATGTAATTTTACAGACTAGTTGGGTGCTTGCCCTCACCCCCCCCCCCCTGCAAAAACCAAGAGTTTTGAAAGTTAAGGAACTTCAAAGTTCCGTAACCTTTTTATAACAATATGGACCCTTATAGACACACACACACACAGTTATGAATCCATGTGTTTCAAGGAAAATCTGTACTAGTTAGGACTGCTGTAAACCCAAGGCAAATTTTTGGGAGTGGGCCTCTGCTGACTAAACTTCCTGCCATCCTTTAGATGAGAGTTTAAAGTGAGCTTCCATCTGCTTGAGTTGGTCATAGCTATGTCATTGTCATTTTTCATTCTATGAATTTCATCTCAGCTTCCCTGAAAAATTATCCTGGGATTAGTGTTCAACCCCAGTAAAAAAAAAAAAAGTTTGTATATATATATATATATATATATATATATATATATATATTTTTTTTTTTTTTTTCTCCAAGTCAATATTGATACCACCTCAGGTCTCCCTTGAAAAAGAGGGCACTAGCCTAGTGGGAGTATCCCAGCAACCAAAGTAAATACATGCCTATGAGGTGACAAGGTCTGACAACCCTTTACATGATATATGCAACTCCATGATGGTAGCTACAGTAGAAAAAAACATCAGTGCAACCGTCCAAAAGGCAAAACCATTTCAGCAGGGAATTTCAAGGCAGACCACCAAGACAGCGTTCTCATTACTTAAACTTATATTTCAACATAAATGGACTTTCGCAGTTAACTCCAACTAAACCAAACTCCACTGCAGGCAAACATCAATGTATTTACTGATTAACATCCCCTTTGAACTTACAAATATCTCAACCTTAACCAACTCAGTTGATGATCAACCCCTCCCCCCATCCAGACAATAGTTGATTTTTTTTAGATAGTTTCAGGCTTTTGTAAAATAAGCATTCTGACCACACTCATGATATAAAGACGGCCAACTACTTTTTGAACTACAAAACATTAACTGGTCGACAATACACCAAGCATCTCTCTACCCACTGTCCGTTCAACATTTAACTCTATAATCAACTCAATAATGGAAACATTTTTACCTCTAAATGAGAGCTGAAAAGATAAACTTTGCCATGGTTAAACTAAACACTACAATTAAAAGATGAAATGCAGAGACAAAAAATGGGAAATAAGGTGAGCCAAGGAATGAATATATATATATATATATATATATATATATATATATATATATATATATATATATATATATATATATACACACACACACACATACATACATACATACATATACATATATCTTTAACTTTATGAAAGCCAGGCACAATGTAAATTAGTAACAATACATTGATACCAGGCAGACAGACTCAGGCCACCAAATATTGCCCTTCTCATTACTGAAGGACATTGCCAAACACATTGCAGGTGAATTCTCAAATACCATAAACAGAGGACATTCCTTTTCAATCCCACACACACAATAAACAAACTTCTCCCAAAAAGTGACCTAAACACTCAACTGCTTCTTCCTGAAATAAGTACTTTGGCCTTTAATGCAGTTACAGTTAAATCAGTCCAATGGTTATTAGAAAGACTAGATGCAGAAAGTAAAATTCACACCCATACTCTAGTCTCTCATCATTCATATGCATGTCAGCATTGTAACAAAGCTAGTTTTACCACATTTTATTTATCCTGAAACAGACATAATTCCACCTCAACTGAAGGCAGCATTAATCTACCCAATACCTAAAAGTACTATGCTGTTCACAGAAGTAAACACTGACCAGTTTTTAATATTATGCTTCCTGACAAAAAATGCTTTATCCCAGAATAATTTGCCACATTAACAAATGCAGTTCACTAGTCAACAATGGATTTATGGTAGAAATCAGTACTATAAAAGCAATATATGCAGCAATAATAAAATTCAACTCAGCAATGTATAAAGGTGAGATTACTGGGTGAATATTGGTAGATTAAACAAGGTGTTCAGCAGTATAGATCACTATCAAAACTAAAAAAAACTTAGGTTTCACCAAGAACTTAAGATGGCTCCAGACCAGCCTCCCTAACAGAACCCTTACAGTGTTTTAATAATAGCCAACCATCAGTATACGTGGCTCATTCCACTTGAGTGTCTCTTGGGGACTGGTGATGGGTCCTATACTTTTTTCATTTATTAATGACAAAGCATTTCTATCCCTCCAGACAGCATCATGTTGTATGGCAATGACATTGCATGGATAACACTAAGACTTTGCAAGAAAATATGCAGTCATTTCTTACTTACCTGTGCACCTGGGTCTCACAAAATAATCTATAGCTCGTTAAACAAAAACTGATGCCATGCTGTGTGGCACCCAATAAACTCAACCCCTTACATCTCAGTATATAACATAGAATAAGTGAAATCCATGAACAGATACACCTAAATATCACTTTAAATCCTCAGCTCACATTTATCCTCACACATAAATCTCATCACCACCACACCCAAACAGCAAATCAAGGCATAATATCCATTTAGCAAACACCTAACTCCTGAAGCATGCACATCATTTGTGGGTACTGTTCTTAAGGCAAGAATATCAGCAACACTAAACCCCTGTCAAAATGTTCAAACAATTACAGAAAAAGATCTACAGGTTTGTAACTAACTGCTAGCAATCGTAGCTCGATCAAAACAGCCATCTGGCTTACACTTCCATCCCCTGCACATTTTCTACTACTATGCTTAACCTGCAGTATCACAACACTAGCTGCTAACAGCAAAGATCACTAACTCCCTGAAAAGAACCATCTGTCTTCAACTACCAGCCCCTGTCCATGTTCTGCTATCATATCTAACCTTTAAACTTCTACATCTTAACTTTTGTTCCATATGTAACAGCAGACTTGGAATGAAATCAAAGTACGCCCTTTAAAACAGTACAAACAAATATACCTGTACTCTACAGACCTCAGTTCACTAGGATGGTTGAGTACATGTAAATATGTTACAATGAGTCAACAATTAGAAATGCAACACAGAATGAGTAAATCTTCAGAACTGTAATACACTGTACTCAAGTAACTCTAACACATGTCCAACAGTCCTTATAACATCAGCAATGATAACTGCCTTCAAACAGTAAATATTTTAAAACAGTCATTCAGACAAAACTATTCTATACAGCTGATAAAGTTTGTACAGGAATTTATCATGATCAGACTGTCTTGTTGCACTCTGCATTGTACAACAAATAATGCATACGCAGGCTTGTGTCAGTTTTTCTCACCCCCCCCCCTTTTTTTTAACACAAAAAAATTCCCATATGAAAAACAGTTTTAGAGTGAAAATCTAGTTTCTGGGATTTGGAAAGATGTCTTCAATTGCACAAAGGCTGCTGTGCAGATGCCAAGAGGATAGATGCAACTCGAAGCCAAATTGCAAATTATCTAGCAAGAATTTCACAGCTCAAGCAGCAATGAACACCACTAGTGGAAATGATACAGTCCGCAGTGAAAGTTCATTCTAGGATTGCGGCTAAGGATTTCATGACAACAGGAAGTGAACATGTAGCAGGCATGCTAGTATGCAATGCTGCATGAAAAACTGAAAGACATAGTAACCTGCTCCATACAGTTTTATGTAATGAAATTGAGAGGAAATGGAGGCTTAGGAAAGACAGAAAAACAGGAAGAACAAGCAGAGGAATGTACATAAGGGCACAAGAAAGATAAAAGTGGGAGCGAAAAGAAAGAGAAGAACATACTTTTGTGTGGGTTAAAATTAAGAACAAATAAAAAAATCACAAAAGATCCAACAGGGGAGGTGCCGACCCAAAGGGGGGGTGGATAATGGAGCCAGAGGGAGGACAAATGGTAATGGTAATGGGGAGGACTGGTCAACAAACAGGGGAGCGAGAGAGGACATACACATGAAAGGGGAACATCAGGATGGGGGAAACAGTGGGTTTCCTGTTCCTAATACCATGTTGCTTGGGCTAGATCTATAATAAGAAGATCAGTCCCCACTGTGGCAGCCATCCTAACTGGGCTCAGAGTCAGATGTGGAGAGCAGTGCCAAGTAGCTGTGTAGCATTAATTAGCACAAGGAGTGGACCTTTCTGGACAGCCAGTGCTGTCTTCAAGCTGCTGATCCACCAATTCCCTCACCCCTTCCACCACCTCATGGTGGGTTTCATATTGTGAGCCCTTGGCAGCATCACTTGAGAAAAGTGACAAATGGAGGCCACAAGGGATGCCTAAAAGTAACCCCCCTCCCCAATTGCAGAACTCTTACATGATGGTTAGACCATCCTGCCAGCAAAAGATGTGCTGGCAGGAGAAATACAGGACCAATTGCAGGGTGGTGACTCATGCTGTGGCACTGGAGTAGCCATGGCAGATGCTACAGAAAATTCCAAAATTAATGATTAGAAATAAAACAAACATCAAATAAAGTATTAAAAAAGCGATGGTGATAAGGGGAGAGAGTAAGAATGGGACAACAAAGACATTAGTACTAAATGTATTTAATAAGCAGTCATACAGATATCTACAGTATGACTACACAGCTGCCAGACGTATTAATATGCCAGCTGTGATAGTTCTGCTTTGGTACATTAACTCAAATGTCCAATAGTAGGATGTCTTGCAAGTGTGCAGCATCAGTGAACCCACAAAACGTATTGCATGGGTTGGGGTGGGGCTACAGGCTAGAATGTCAGTCTGGGGACTGTGGATGTAATAGACCACTGGGAGTATGCAATTGTGTGGTCTTGTGGACATGCTGTATGGGACAAGGTCATGAACATACAATGACAGCAAACAAAGACATTTTTCCTATTTTAAAAGTAATTTTTTTTACAGAAAAAGTAAGTTTTCTGTGATACAAAAGAAAAGTTTTTTCCTCCCAAGGGAATATCTGCCCATTAATGGAAAAATATCAGCTGGTCTTCAGCCCTTGAAAGCCTGTACAAGAGTGCTATTCTTGTGGCAGGAAAGCCCTGAAGGACTTGGTTCCCAAATCTGACTTTTAGTCAGCTTAGCTAGAGTTAATGGTTTGGGCACATGGAAGATGCCCTTAAACTTTATAAGCTGGCTGGCTGTTGCATCCTGTGCAGGATACAATCCATACAGCTAGTGGTACTGCAGCATTGATCATGATAAACACCAACAGTATTCCAACAGTACTCTTGTTATACAGGATTAGTTTCACAAGGCTACGAGTGTTGAAGAATTCATCCTTAGATTAGGTAATGTTTACTGTGTTTTTACAGGTGCTGTGCTATCAGGATACTCCACCATGGTAGAGGCCTGCTGATCCTGGGAAACTGTCTGACTCCATTGATGACAGACATCTTTCTGAACAGTCAAGGTCACCACCATTTCATGAGTTGAATCAAGCAATGCGATGGCCACATACCCACCCCCTTCCACAGACAGCTCCCGTGACTGTGCAACCCACACAACAACCTTAGGATGTCACATACAAACAGAAGAGCCTTACACATCTGCCCTGGAAATGCCCTCATTTCCAGTAGCCGAGTCCCCTTTGGTTGCTGCCAGCTCAATTGAGTGGATGATGACCTCAGAGGTCAGCAAACCAGTGACTGCTCTCACCACGGATAAACCCTCTCAAGCAGACTATTTCCATGTCTGCTATACAGCATCTGTGCAGAGCCATAATAAAAAGCAGGAAGAAACCAACAGAGGCATAGCTGAGATGGTTGGGGTAGCATGTTGTCTGTATGAAAATAGGGAACCTGTATGTAACAGGTGCTCCAGTGCATCTGCCCATCTCAGTCAGTGCACTTTCCATGGCTGATCCACCTCCACATTCACTAAGGAAGAAACTGTGGGAGAGGTAAGGCATGGTTTAGGATCCACAGTGTCACTGCCTCCACATTATACTAGTTCTCCAGGGTAATGTGGATGTATACATGAAGGGTGTTCCTGCAGGGAACATGAACAGCCCTTCTCATTGTTCACACTCAGAGCACTGCATATTCGGTGCAAGTTGTGAATTATGCCAGAGACCTTCACAGGAAGCGGGTGTTTCAGTGCACAGGGATATGCATTGTCAGCACTTCCATCTCCTGCAGGTGCCCAGTCCTACAGATACCTCACAGTGTTATATCTTCTGCTGGAGCCATGTCCATGCATAAATGCATGTCAGCAGAGACTACTGCCACCCACTCACAAGGCAACCGAGAAACCTTCCCCTAGCTATTCTACCAGCCTCCTTATAAGTCAGTCACCCATGCCTCACACACACACACACACAGTTCATTGTTGACCCTTGTCATTTTGGCCCTCATCACCTACACAAAAATACAACTGTGCCCTATTCTCAGTACTCTGCTTCATGGGTAGCCTTTGTCTGCAGCACAGTATGGACAGTCCATGCAAACAAGAAGCACAACTTGTGAGTGGCACTGCATGCATCATTTTTACTGTCATGTTATGCTTATTCTGCCCCATAACTATGAAATAGATGCTGCCTCTTAATCAGTGCCATGGTATACTGAGACCATCTAAGTTATGCCTTACAGCCAGCTCCTCCACAAGCTCTTTTCAGGCATCTCCTCCACTGCTAAATCTGGAACATCCTCCTCCAAAGTGTTTCTGCTCTGCTGTAACTGTGTGCATATCAACTTGCTGTGCAACACTGCAAAGACTTTACTGCATATTCCAGCATCATAACACAGGGTACTACCAGTGGCATCTATACACAGTTAGTGGGTCTTACTAGTCCAGTCAACTGTAACTCAAGTCTGTAACAGGTAGTGTAGCACACTTTCTCATCTGAAGTCTGTTGGTTTCTAATTTACATCATTAGTCATAGCTTCAAGGCATATTCAGCATTGCCAAAATGATGACCCAGGAAAATCATGTAGCACAAATCACTGGTATGAGTCACATGTGTACTAAATGCAAGTCAAAGGCAGTGTCCGAGTCTGGCTGACACACTGTATACTATACTCAGTGAATTACAGGCCATCTTGAAGCCCCTGATGTTTGATAAACCATTGTCCCTACTCCTCAGGTTAGATCTTTACTGCTATGTGGGTGCAGTCAGTGATCCACAGTACCTCAGGGAAATAGGTTATGGCTATGTCATGAAATGCCTGCATGGTGTTACCTCTTCTTTTCGGTGGTGTGTGAGAATCACATGTGCTCTCTTAACATATTATAGCAAGCTGTTACTTTTATTAATTTAAAATTTATTTACTGGAGTAGAACACTGAACAATGATGAATATCTTTGAGGCAGACATCCAAGATACACCTACTGTATCCTACACTGATTGCTGAAGCATCCCTGCAGCTAAGACTCTCAAAGCCACATGCATCTTGGTGTCCACAGGAATGGGTATTCCACACAGGACTGCATACGAGGATAAAGCTCAACCATGTTCATCATGATAGCTCTCTTCATATGGTAGTGGTTCACTATTTCTGTATTGTGGAAGGACTAAATGTGGAAGCAATCTTGTACACATTTTTTTACTGTCACAAGTAATTCTAAGACTTTATGGTAGTTTGCAACTCTAGTGACAGTATCACTTTATGTGAAATATATACATTTCTGAATTGCCTTACCATACTGTTTGCCCTCATTTGCATCCACCATTACCTTCATTTTAATAATGTTGCTCATTTTCATCTCATTATACTGCCATTTGCATATTATGCTGGCTGTAGTATTTCTCTGCCTTCTGTGACTACTCTCCGTGCATCCCTGAATTGTCCCCATCAGGCATACTGCCGCACTTCACACAAAACCAATAACTACAATGTGAAGTTTTTCTGAATACCATGGATATATACATTGGCATTACTTAAAGCTAATATTATGCAGATTTTTTACTTGTGTCATATCTAACTTATGCCTGGTGACAAGTCTGATTTAGAATGACATACATGCATACCTCTCAACCTGGAATCATTAAAAATCTGGACAAGGCCCATGAAAAATAGGTACAAATTTGTACGCTGAGTAACAAAATTTGCATACATAATTACATAACCCCACCCACTCCACTGGAATTGTGGGACAACTTTCAAATGCAAACTGAAGAACAGACAACCAAAATATGGTCTAGAGTCCCTCTGCAGCCATTTTAACATCTCATTACCTGGCTATTTCTCCCCATTTACCATAAACGCTAATGTTTGCATACTGCTTTACTTCTACAATGATTATTTGGATTTTATTTTTACATTTTATAGCACACTGCGCAAACACTAAGACATGTGCTAAACAAAGCAATACTGTCTCACAATGAAAACAGACTTGGCATTAAAACTTCTCTGCCCTTGAAACTCACATTCATTGAAACAGCATTGAAACCCATACCACATCCAAAGAAAATGATCTGGCCAGTGGTGGATTAAGATTTCCTTTGGGCTGTTTTCAAATCATAGGCCCCTTGCACACAAAAGAAACATACATGCGTTCTTTGATACACCTTCCTGACTTTATTAAATTATATTCCTTGAATAATACAGCACACGTGTTAGACTTAAGTTAGAGCACATTTTAATTTTATAGTTTGAACATTTTTCCAGTAGGCAATGAAACAAAATGCATGAACCAATAATGACAAAACTGCCCAGTTAAGAACATTTCCATCATAAAAGTGTAAATATATACATAGAATGACAGTAGTATAAGCCATAGGCATCTTTCACAGCTTCTTGCACTTATTTTAAATTTCAGTTTTTATTTGGGGGGGGGGCAAAAACCAGATATGCATTGTATTCATTACTTGTATCATTTTTAAAAGTTGCTAGAATAAAACATGTTACCACCATGCATTTAACTGCCAAGGCTTGAACCCAGGACCCTTTGGACTACAGTCAGAACAACATACCCTTATGCCAAATCTTCAGCTTCTTGAAAGACAGACTGAAACTTAAATGGCTAATATTTAGTGAATTTAGTTCTCACTTCTCACCATAGCTCTCAACGTCTTAGCACAAAAAACCCGGACAAAGCCAATAATGGGGGATTACAGCCCCAAAATAGGGACAAATTTCAAATACTTACCTGATCTTATAAACTTAGAGATTGCTAGAACAAAAGGTTTTGTGTTACCATTTATTTTCTGAAGAACATGTTCTGAAATTCAAATGCCTATCATTATTTAGTGAATTCAATCATTTATTGCTTTGCAACAAAAATCCCTAAAAAAACACAGATTTAATGAGGAACAGAACAAAATTATGAGGAATGAATTCACAAGTGATGGTGGCTAGGAAATTTAAGCTCTTTTTACCTTGTATCCAAGGTACAGGGTTTGAGCCTTTCTAGCCACCACCTCCATTCAATGGGGGCATTACACACCACACACAAGTTAGGTACCTAAAGGAAAGCTCCAGATATTGCCATTCAGAGAAGCAAGCTGTGCAGCAACTCCGCATTCTGTCCAGTACCCGTCTGGCTCACTCTGTAGTTGTAAAACCAATCCACAACTGGCAGTCCATTGAGCTTAAATCCATAACTGCAGAAACTCTTTGAAAACAGCAGTCCAAGTATTCAAACAGACACGCTCCAATTTTATTTTATGTTTATTAACCGGGGGTGTCTGAGCCATAAAGGCCCTTTTTCAGCAGAGGCCCGGGGAGAAAAGCTCCACAAAGAAAAATTACAGACACATTTAGTTATTTAGACATGATCAGTATACACACAAATTACAAGAGACATGTTTTTACAGTGGTATGCGGCACATAAACAGTTACAGTGGAGAGAACAAACAAAAAAATATTAATTTTAAAAATAAAGGTAATTAATAGAATTGTGGTGTACAGCTGAAATTTGGAACAAAGGTAGAATACATACATAGTACACAGGTACAGTACATACATTGTAGATTAGCCAGTGTTTGTGAGTAAGATTGAAAACTATTATCAAGTGTTCTAGATTTAGTATGTATATGTTATCCGCTTTCACTCGCCTGGGGAGCAATCATGGCACTGCCAACTTTGCTTGAGATGTTGCCCGATGAGGTCTTAAAAAAAGGCTTTGGATTATGCATTTTGAATGCTAGTAGGGACAGAGTTCCATTTTTTAGCCACTGAACTACTATATAGTGCATCTCCAAAGCTATTGTAGCTGTTTGTGACTTCTAGTAGTAGTTTGCTTGATGATCCAAGAGGCCTTTTGGCTGAGTGATGTTGTACTAGGTTTTTGAGGGAAAGACACTTATTGGGGAGGTAATAGATATAATGACAGAGGCAGAGCTGATTGTAGGTTAGGAGGTTGGGCAGTTCAAGCCAGTGGAGCGGTCTCAAAGCAGTACAGTGATGAGTTCTATATGAGCAATTTGCAGCAAAGTAGGCAATTCTGTTATAGAAGGCTTCCATTTTGCTTAGTTCAGTTTTGTTGAGATTAGTCAGAATGGGAGATGCCTAGAGTAGGGTGGATAGAAGTTGGGAGCGAGCAATGGCTGATCTTGTGTTGTTGGTAAGAAATGGTTTGATATGGTAGAGTGACCCCAGTTTGGCATGTACTTTTTTAATAGTTAAGTTGAGATGACTATCAAATTTTAGGTGGGAGTCTATGGTTATTCCCAATAGCTTAGCCTGTGCCACTGGAGCAATTGGAGTGGCATTTGTGGAGTAGACAGTGAATTGACTGTTAGTGTTTTTGTTAGAACTGGTTATAATCATAAGCTGAGTTTTCTTTGGATTGAGGATAAGTTGGGCTTTAGTAAGGTAGTTTTCAACGTCAGAGAATGCTAACTGAGTTGTTTGCAGGAGGGTGGGAATGTTTTGTGCAGCACAGATTAAGGTAGTGTCATCTGCATACTGAATTATAGATGCATGCTGTGTGGAGGTATGGAGGTCATTAGTGAAGTCTGTGAATAGTAGTGGTCCTAAGATAGAACCCTGTGGGACTCCTATAGTTATGGGCAGCTGAGGAGAGAGACAATTTTCCCATTTCACAGCTTGGTTCCTGTCAGTTAAGTAGCTTTGGAACCAGGTACGAGTGGAATTTGATAGATGATATTGGCTTAGTTTGTTTAGCAGGATTTGGTGTGAGACTGTGTCAAATGCTTTGGACATATCCAAAAAAAGAGTTGACACTTGTAGGCCTTCATTTTTGAGATGGTTTACTGTGTCTGAAGCAGAGGAGGGCTGTAGTGGTACTATGGGCAGGTCTGAAACCATGCTGAGTAGGTGACAGGATGTTGCTGTCTAGGAGATAGAAAAATGCATCCATACCCAGATGCTAAACTAAGATTTTGGTCGGGGGGGGAGAGTAAAGAAATGGGTCTATAGTTATTAAGTTCAGTGGAGGTCCCACCTTTATGTATGGGTGTAGCAAAGGATATTTTCCAGAGTTTGGGCACATAGTTTTCAACAATTGATCTGTTTATGAGAGTGGAGACTGGGATAGCAATAGTATCTGCTGTGAGTTTCAAGAAATAGCTGGGGAGTAGGTCGGCTGCTGTTGATGAGGTTTTTAGTTTGGAGAGCATGCTTTTGATTGAAGTGGTGGAAACTTTTTTGAGGGTAAAGCTTGTATTAGTGTTATTTGTGTTGGGGAGGTAGTGAGGAAGGAACTTTCCTGTGATACTAAGGATAGAATTGAGTTCACAAAGTGGGAGTTGAATTGTGTTTAGATGGGAACTTTAGTGTCAGGAGTGCTTGGTTTGGGGGTAGCCTTTTGGGTGGATTTTAGTAGCTGACACAGACATCTTCCAAAAGTGTCTCACTGAGACAGATACCTGGTATTTTTGCGGGTTGTGTTGGTATTTCGATTGTAATGTGCAGTAGGATTTTTTGTCCAGCCTAATGCATTTTTTTGCACGGTTGCGCAGTTCTTGGTACTTAGTTAGGCTTTGTGTTTCTTTGTTTTTTTGATAGTAAAGCCAGGCAGTGTCTCTGGAATTGAGGATTTGTTTGGTTTCTTTACTGAGCCAGGGGTTTGTAGAGGTTCTAACCTTGATTTTACGCAATGGAACGGCAGTGTCTAGGTGTTGTAGAAATGTTTTGTTGAAATATGCTACAGCCTGGTCAAGTGGGAGGGTTTTTAGGGGGGTCCAGTCACAGTTACAGAGTAAAGTGTTGAGGACCTCAGGAGAGAATTGTTTTGTGTTTCTAGTGGATATATAGTTATTTCTTAAGTGTTGTCTTCTTTGGATACAGTATCTAATGTTCTATTAAAAAACTTGCTAAGCTTGCTAAAAATCTACATCCCCTCTTTTTCCAATTGATGTGTGTGTTATAAATAAACTAAGGTTCTAACCCAAGGTTCATAGGTTTCATTAAGTTCATAGGTAGGTACTAGGCTACCTTCCCAAAGGCATTTATAAGCCTAGCCAGAATGTGTTGGCTTTCGCTGCCCCCCTTAGATTAATTCTCTGTGCCTCTGTCCAGCAGAGCCACTGAAGTAATCCCCAGGGCAAACTTGGTCTCCCATCCACTCATCAAGGTTTCTCTTGAAGACTGTTGGTGAGGAGCTCTGTCTAATGTAGATTGGAATCTTGTTCCAGAGCATGGGAAGTCTCTGGGACAGGAATCTATTCCTCCAGCATGTGCTATTTATTGTTGTGGTGAGGTTTAGATCTCTAGAGCGTGTGGCTCGAGGGGATATGGTTTTCTTTAGGTGGAGAATGTCCATCAGTTCAGGGTTGGACATGGCCTTGTATGTCAGGCAGAGAATCACCTCTGAGTAGGCGGTATGCAACTGAGTACAGCTGGAGTTTCTTCAGTCGAGCTGCCTAGGGCATCTGTTTGTGGCCAGTGATCCTCTTGGTGAGGTATTTCTGTGGTCTTTCCAGCTGTTGCAGGTGTCTTGTAAGGTACATCCAAAATGGGACATTGTACTCTATGATGGGTCTGATGAGTGATGTGTAGAGGGACACAATGACCTCTTTTGTTCCATTTTGCGATTAGGTGGGCCACATAGAAGGATTTTCTAATCACTTTGGCAAAGTGATTATCAAAGGAGAGATTACTATCTACTTGGGTCCCCAGATCCCTCATTATGTCTTCTGTATTTAGGGAGCTACCACTATGTGGTAGTTTGTGGGTACTTTGTTTTTTCCAAAGGGGATGACTATGCACTTTTTGGCATTTAGCTTCAGGCCATGGTTTTGATACCAGGTATCTGTCTCAGTGAGACACTTTTGGAAGATGTCTGTGTCAGCTAGAGAGTCAGTTATAGCCCCTAGTTTGCAGTAGTCTGTGAACTTGGTCAGCCATAGTCCTCCTGTGCTTGCCTGTACCTCTGAGAAGTATATGCCGAACAGGAGGGGTCCTAGGACTGAGCCCTGGGGAATGCCATTTGTAACCGGTTTAGAATCAGACCTAGCTGCCACTGTGCGGGAGCCAATTGGCAAGCCATCTCGTGACATAGGGGGTTATGTTCAGGCTGTTGAGCTTGTCTATAATACCAGAATGGGGAATGGTGTCAATGCAAGGTCTAGGTAGGCTGTGTGGACCACCTTTCCCTTGTCTATAGCCTTGGTAATTGTCTCAAAGAAGTCCACCAGGTTTAGGAGGCATGATCTGCCCTTAAAGCCGAACTGGGTAGGGTCCAGTGTTTGGTGGTTCCCAATGTCTCTGTTAATGAGATCCATGATGATGCGCTCCACAGCCTTGCAGACCAAGCTAGTCAGGCTTACAGGGCGATAGTTTCCAGGGTCTGTTGTGGCTCCACCTTTGTGGAGTAGAATAACTGTTGCTGTGCACCACTCTATGGGCATGTAGCCTGTGGAGAGGCTGAGTTTGAACAGTGTGTTTAGGTGAGGGGTTAGTTCATCTTTGAGCTAGTGTAGGATGCAGCCTGGGATACCGTCTGGTCCCATTGATGCTGTGTTTTTGGCTTTGGAGAGGACTGTTTTAACCTGAGTGTCTGTGATTTCAGGGGCACTACATTCTTCTGGTATGGTTATGGGCCCTTTTGGGGGTGAAGTTTGCAGTGAATCGGTTTGCCAGG
Organism: Protopterus annectens; assembly: GCF_019279795.1. Taxonomy (NCBI): domain Eukaryota; kingdom Metazoa; phylum Chordata; order Ceratodontiformes; family Protopteridae; genus Protopterus; species Protopterus annectens. Next base: position 1,154,249,485 of record NC_056743.1, on the reverse strand, counting down.
ATGTTGGCAATATCGGTCGGTTCAGTGTATTTTGTGCCATTCTGCACTAACTCTGAGCAGATCTGAGAATTGCCACTTCGATTCTTGACATAGCTAAAGAATGCCTTGTGGTTATTTTTGGAGTCCTTGTCAATTTTTCTTTCGAAGCTAGCCTTGGATGATTTTATGAGGGATCGTAGTTTCTTGCTGATACTGATCAGGTATATCTTCCCTTCTTGGGATTTTACTCTTTTCTGTACTAGTTTCCTCCTTCTATTGTATAGCTCTCTTATGGCAGGGGTCCACCAGACTGATTTCTTTTTCTTGGAGGAGTGAGTCTTGGTTTTGCTTGGGATAGTATGATCCATGCATTCTTGTAGGTGCCTGCAGAGTGCATTAGTAAAGGATTTTGCAGCTTGGGCAGAGTTATCCTTTAGCACGTGAAGTTTGCTTTTGAAAAGTTTATCACGGTGGTTTCTTTGAATGGAGGTGTGGGTGAAATGTGAATATCCAGAGTGATTAGTTTATGGTCAGATCTAGCCAACGAGGGGTTAACCTCTGTTGTGGAACACCGGTTGTCCATGCTGGTGCTGACCAGGTCCAATATGTTGTCACTTCTGGTGTGGGTGTTGACCAGTTGATCCAGGGCATTTGAGTTTATAAATTCTAGGAAATGTTGGGCAAGGGAGTTAGTACTTGAGTAGTTCTCCCAGTTAATGCTTGGGTAATTGAAATCACCCAATATCAGGGTGTTTGGTAGGACCTTTATGTTTTCCAGTGTTTCCAGAAAAGCAGAATGAGGCTCCTGGGATATGGTGGGTGATCCGTAGCAAGCTACAATTTGAATTGTAGTTCTGCCCATTGTTAGTGGCATGTGGATGGATCTCTGAAGCATCGTGCTGTGCCACTAACCTGGAGGTGTGAGTATCCTTGATGAATATGGATATGCCCCCACCTTTTGTATTTCGGTCTGGGTTTTGTGGCCGATATGTATAGTATGAATTGTAGCCTGGTAGTGCTGGGGTGCTCTTTGGAGCCTTAAACCAGGTTTTTGTTACTTCACATATATCAATTTTCTCCATACTGAGGAGTGACTCGAGTGCGTGCATTCTGAGGTTTAGACTTCTGGAATTTTTGTTACTTGTGTTATTTACGGTGGTGGGTTTGGGTTATTGACCACCAGCATCTTTACAACTTAGCAATGCAACCAAACTCATTTTTGTCCCACAGTTCCTTGGATGCTTACATAAGTGGGTATGTTAGTAAATAGGCAGTTAATGTGGGGGAAGGGAGTGGTAGTTAGGGATTAATTTACTTACTGTCGATCTCTATCCATCAGAGACATGGGGCCCACACTAGGGGGTGAATTTGCAAATTTCCATCCAATGATCAAGGTTTATTTTGAATAGGGTCAGGGATGAACTCTGCTTCACATAGTTGAAGCTTATTCCATAGTGTGGGACCCTTTGAGACACATCAGTCCCTCCAGCAGGTTTTATTTATGTCATAGATAAAGTTCAGGTCTTTGAATCTAATGTTTCTGGTGCTATTTGTGTAGTGGCTGTACAAGAGATCCATCAATGCTATTTCAAAGGACACCTTATATGCTAGGTGCAGACTGCCTCTCATTAACCTGTAGGAGTGTATGACAAGGCATTCATACCCTGGGTTCTCCAGGTGAGGAAACTTTGAGGGCATTCCATCTGTTGCAGGTGCCTGGTTGGATGCATGCACAATGGGGACTTTTACTCAATGATGGGTCTGATAAGGGCAGAGTAGAATGGTACTGTCTCCTTGCACCTGGTTGCCATACCCTTGCTTATGAGTTGAGCAACATAAAATGATGGTTTTACTACCTTGGCTATGTGTTCGTCAATTTTTTTTTTTTTATCAATAAAGTAGTTAGCTTGGGTGGACAATTTATCAAAAGGGCACTATAAAACTCAATGCAAAGAAATGAATTAATCTGTGGCTTTCACAGCAGTCATTTGCTTGCGTTAGACCCTCTTGTAGGATGTTGGTGTCATAGGGGGGAAATCTAGAATAGCTCCCAATTTACACTCATCTGCAAACTTGGTGAACTAGATATCGTTGACATTAGACATAAGAAATAGATGCCCAACACAGAGCCCTGGGGTACTCTGCTGGTGACCTGTCTCTTGATGGAGGTGATCTCACCAATTATGACTTCTTGGGTTGCATCTGTGAGCCTACATGCAAGACTCATTTAAGAGCTGAACATAAGCATTAGCTGGCATCTGAATGCAAAAAAGAGGTAGCTATTTTAGAGACATATTGTAACTTGTGTGGTGACAGTGGATTTAAATAGATGGTAGAAATAACACAGCAGTCTTGGTATTAGGCAATTACAGTTTAATAACTGATGTTTTGCCCATTCCGAGAATCTCATCCACTTATGGAGATGTATCATTTTTACCAGTTGGGCCTCAGCAACCTTTGCATTGGAGCATTTTTTAAAGATAAATGTAAAAAGCTTAAGACAGAATGTACAGTTTTTGTGAATGAAAGCTATTAAAACTGTACAAACAGCAATGTTTTCAGTAAGAATTATTATACATATTATAATACATTATAATGTACACAACCCCTGAATTGTATTTTTTTCTAAACTTTCACAAGCAAATTTTTATATCTTGAAAAGTATACAACCTAGACATATATTAGAACATTTATTTTGGAATATACAGATCAGAAAATAGTAAACTGTCACATAATGACATTTATTCCTGCATTAAAGAAAACAAAATTCAGAAAGACTCATAGAAGAGGATAGGAAAAACATATATGGAGATGGAAATGTGTTAAAAAGTACATGTGGCAAACAAATGGTTCAGAAAGACAAATATAAAGCTAATATGGTAGCATGATGCATAGAGATGGTAATAGTAATGTAGTAAATAATGAACAGTCATAAAGAACTTAATTTAAAGTTTTTGAAACTGCATAATACAACAGAAAAGTACAAAACACTTATTTACCCCCAAAGTGAGGGGATAAAAGTTGGAAAAAAAAGAGTCAGTTATAGGGGCAGCATTTTCTTGTATTAAAAATTGTAATATTCCAGGGACCTAAAATAGTAAATGGCAAATGATAGCCTAACATGTGCTGAAAATAGCCACTCCAGCAAAGTTCACTATAGAATAATTAAGACAATGGAACTTAACTGTTTTTCCATTACGATTCTATATGTACCATCAAAATGACAGTGCACTGTTACTGTTAAAGGTGCTGCCAGATACCAAGTGAGTTTTGCCATTGAACTAGCTACATTAAATCATAGAGCTGGGGATAAGTTAGACAAAAATGTTAAGTCCCTTATGCCATGTAGCCTAGATGAGGGAATACTTGCAGATGTTAAAAAGTATTGGAATATCACCCAAAGTATGACATTCCAATGGAGTAAGTATGAGACAATGATTGATGGACTTGTGTAATCTTGAAATAAATTTAAAGTATTAAAATATACTGATGCAGTACAAGTAAGATATTTTGCCTGCATGTTAGTCTGGAATCATTGCATTTTAGGCCTTTGTAAAAGCATTGGACTTAACTTATAAACCTCAAATAGAATGAAACAATCCATACAGTATCTAAAGAGCATACTGTGCAGTCCACATATATACTGAAAGCCCATCATGGTATGCAACACTGTTGTCCACATACTTGATTGCTTGCATCTGTACTGTCCATGAATGCACTGTGCAGTATTGTAGTTTAGTATCAACAGTTGACAGGACTGGGACTTCTAAGATGGCTGCACACTGAACAACAGCTTAATTTCAGCTCTCACTGTGAAATCATATTGAGAAATAATGGCCAATGATACAGTCATCTGGGGTAAAATTTAGTTTCTAGCTGGTAAGTACACAGATTAGATGCCAGCAGTTAAGAAAATGTAGAGACTCAGAAAGAAAATCAACCAAAATGGAAAAAACTAGGACTGGGAAGAATCCTGCAGCTGTTGAGCAAAATGCAGTTCAAGCTGTAGTTTTAGTACTAGAAATGGCTTCCAGTAATTTACATGAAAAAATATTCAGAGGTGATTAAAATAAATAAAAGTCAAAGAACAAAGGCTGAACAAAAACAGAAGACCTAGCTACTCAGATAAACTCATAAAACCGTAAAAATCAGAGCTCTTTTCAAAAAATCGTAGTGTTAGAAGACAGAGAAAAAAAAACAAAAAATCCAAAAAGGATTTTTCTTCACATCATAAAAACTGGAATGGACAGATTAATATTTTATGAAAGCCCAGATAAGCAATGGGACTGGCATTCCACAAAGGATTTATTAACAGAAAAGGGAACATCAAGTATATATGCCAAACCAAAACCATCAAGTATATATGCCAAACCATCAAGTATATATGCCAAACCTGACTATGAGAAAGCAGCCAAAACCTACATTAGCTACATTAGTAAAGATGCAATCATACCAGCAGAAAGTTGATCCAGACAAAAGTGTAGCAAAAGGGAAAATCATTAAAACTGGAGACAGCAGTGTGCTTGTGGAAAATGATTATTCACTGCACACCAGATAGAAGAGAAGAAAATTTATCCCAGCGATCACGGAATGTTGAGATGCAGGTATGAAATTCAAACTGCTATATGCAGCTCTTCTGAATAGTTTTTTTTCCTTTTGGAACAAATATATATTTTTGATACAGAACAGGCCAAGGAAGAAAAAAAATTAACCCAGCAAAAATACTTTGCCAATGAAACCTTTTCCAATGTTCCAAAGGAAAATTCTTGAGAGACAGAAAAAAGCACAGGAGTTGGCTAGAAGAATCGGGAGGAACTTGGAAATGAGAGAGTCTAGGACATAGGGAGATGGAAATGTTAAAGAAGACCATCAACACTGAAATTAGTGAATAATGGGTGGACAAAAGCATTACTCTTATTTGTATAATATGGCTTTGCAAGAAAGAGTGGCTGAGAAAGTTTGGACTTCTGTTGACTTTGTTAAACTTGTGGGTAAAGCATATATCCCACTTTATGCAATTACTGCTTAGGTCACTGAAGGAAGAAAAGGCAGAAATTGTTTTACTTACAGTTGCTCTTAGTTTTTGTATAAAAATGTTAGGATTTTATTATATAAATTGCATTTAATACAGTAAAGCAATTTATAATGTGCAGATATGCACATTATAAATGTGCAGATATGCATTTTTTTTTTAATTGGGGGTCTTTTCAATGACTGTTGTATGTGTTAGAGATTAAGGCAAACAAGCACTGTTTTAGTTGTAAAATATGTATATTTTTCAGTATAACAAGAGAAGAAAGGCTGGACAAGAACAAGCTTAAGTGACTATGCTGTGATCTTTGGTGATTGGGGCGTGGTGAGGTACAAAAGTACACCAATTAACTATATGTAGAATTAAAAGGCCTTGGTCTGATTCCAAGCCAATTCAGCATGTTATTTTTGACTATGAACCTATAAATTCACCTCTGGTTTAGCTCCAATATCTGATAGAGGTTGATATCAAGTAAATTTGTCTCCAACTAACATACCCCCCACATAACCCTTAGCTACCTCCTTATCAACATACCTCTGCCATATAGACATCCAAGGTACTCTGGGAAAAACTGGTCTGGGATGTATGGTTAGGCTTATAAAGACCTTGCTGGTCATTAGCCTATTATAAACCAATGGACCCAAGATAATTCCCTTGTTTTTACAAGGATGTCTAGATTAATGCCCTTGGCTTAGCCTGAAAACCATGAAAAAATGCCAAGTTTCTTGCATCTGCTTCTACAAAGATATTATCTTTTTTCTTCATTAGCAGGTCTCAGTAGGAGATGAGAAGTCTGCAGCTGAAGGCAGTTGGTAAGGGGATTTTGAGTGAAGCTTACAGAGATACATTTGCAAAGCTGTTAGACATTTTTCTCATTGCTGACTACGGTATCTGCTGGTTCAAGCAATTAATCTTTTTGTCGATCAGCTGTAGGATTCTTCCCAGTCAGTCAGTGTTCTCTTCTTTTCTACTGGAGGTTTCTTTCAGGATCTCCAAGTTTCTTCTTTGCTGGTATCCAGGCAGTGTACTTAGTGAGTTTTACTAAAACATTCAGAATTACTGGACCTTATCATTTTTTTAAGCACTGGGAGAGCTGAAATTAAACTGCCAAGTGTGTGTAGCCAACTTGGAAATTCCTGGTTCAAATGATCTGGAGAGTTCTGAGCATTATTTGCTGAGGGAAATGTAAAATTTAAAAGGTACAATGGCAAGCAGTTCAGTGAGAAATAGTTTGATGTTATGGTAAACGAATAAGAGATAGTAGCTTTCCAGCAGCCTTAAAACTTTAATGTGCTTAATGGTATCTGTAAATAAAACTAAATTGTGTGCTGTTCTAAGTGCACTTTTTCTTAGTGCTAACAGTTAATGTTTTCTGAAAGCATACAAACGGTTTCATATCTGGGAGGGGACTAGAGACAAGAAAAAGAACAGACAGCAATCAGTGTAATAGAAATATAGGCTGTGACATGTGCTTTAGCATAGGTAACCTTAAGTTTAGATTAGGAATGCCCATGGGTACAACTGTCAAACTGGGGCAATTGTACCTACTTGGAAGGTTAAACTTAACTTGCTGAAAGTGTACATAAATGTGTGTTTTTCTATACTAGGGGCTGGGATGTTCAGAAAATATATTTAGTTTTTTGTTGTTGCTGTTTGAGGGTTTTCAAAGCAAAAAATGTTGAGAAGTGTATCATAGGTTCAAATGGAGATAAGAATTGTATAAAAGATCACCCTGCAGAAATTTATTCTGTACACAGAAGAGTTGGAAATATATTTTCAAAAAATGTCATATAATAGGGGGTAACAATAGCTTTTTATCATAATGGCTACACTATCCATATTATCTTGGAATGCAAATGGCCTTGCAGGTATAGACAAAAAGGAAAGAGTGCGGAATAATATTAAGAAATGTAGTGTGCAAAAAGTAGTTATGCAGGAGATAATTTGTCAGATTCACATGCTCATTTCTTTCAAAGAAAGGATTTCAGGATGGATATTCAGCAAAATATCTGGTGAAAAGGGGAATATTGATTGTTAGACGGGATCAGCTGCAGACTACAAAAAAACATGGCAATCCACTACCAAACTGCTTCACTCCCTCTAATGCATCATCAGTAGGATGAACTAGATGACATGAACTCAGGAAATAATTGGACAGCTGCACAGCAGATGCAGTAAAGAGAAACAGTTTATTAAAACTTACTATAGGTCCACTGAAGTAACTAAAGTACAAACTGCACATTTTTGAATAAAAAGCCCACTTTACAAGATGAAGACAATTATAGAAAAATACATTAAAAAAGCTTTGCATTTGATTTTTTAACTAATCAAGAAGAAAATTAAATCTAAATTGGTAAGATGTTACATTTAAAATTAGAAATTTAATTTTAGTAGCACAAGTTGAGTGGAAAGATTAAAGTAGTATGTGTGTTTAAGGGATATCCAAGAAAATGTGTTCCAGATAAATGTTTTGCACAGAAAATGTGCTCCAAATAAATGTTTTGCACAATACTATTAAGCTTCTTGGAATCCATTTACCTGCAGGCTAAAGATAACTTGAACTGAGTTGAGAAGGTTGATGCTTTAGTTTGAAAGAAGGTGCTTATTGTTTGAGAAACCACAAACTAGTAAATTAAATGAGAGCATACATGCTGATGTGTTCAAACATACATTTCTGTACAGGGGAAATTTGTGCATCACTGAACATAGCCATTTCATCTCATATAATTTCTATTTCTGCCATCATCCTCAAAAATATAATTTGTACTGTTTTTACTTACATATCGATCAGACCAATAGGAGTAGGAGTAGAAGTAGCTGTCGTCGTTGCAATAAGGATAGTAGCAAGGAATGTAGATTGCTGCATCAACAATAAGAAGAATTACTGCCACAAAAGCTACCACGGAGCTCACCACATTCATTACTAGTGTTTTCTTGGCCTACAAACAGAAAAAAATATGTTGGATGAATTACAACAATGGTAGACTGCAAAATAAGCCTCTACAGTAAAAATGGCAATTTATCTGTCTTTTTTATCAAAAATGCCACATTAGCATTATCAGCAAATAGAATCTGCTAAAGATAAGATAATCAGTACAATTCCAGCTGTTTGTTAATGAGATCAGTTTATATAGCACTTCAGTATTTTTGCATTATTTTTCAGAAAATGTGTTAAGTCTAACTTTCTTCCTCCAAACATGTGAAAGGGAAATATTAGATTGACACCATCACTGGCAAGAGAATTTCTAGCCAGTCAAACTGAAGTGTGCAACAAACAGCCACTGAAGACAGACAACCAATGAAAAACGCAATAGGCCATTACAAAAATAAATAAAATTAAGTGGTAGAATGAAGGTAAGCAAAGTAACTTCAAAGATACAGTCACTTGATTCTAAAAGAAACGGGTACTAATTCCAGAAGCTAGGCAAGGTAAAAGACTGTATAACATCAAAATGAGGGGATGCTTGCAGCACAGGGGGAGTGAACTGAGTAAAGTTTAATGAATTACATGAAAGAAATAAAATATCAAGAAGGTGATGGGCAGGGCCAAAGACATAGAACCAAATGACAAGGGGGCAATAAATGGAAACAAGCCATTCCATATTTAGGAGAAAACTGCAGGGTTATGTGGGTAGGTACAGGTGATTATAGAGGTTAAGAATTCTGAAGAAACTGGGGACAGAGTAACCCAAGACAGAACACACTGGAGGGTTAACAATCCAGACAGGTAAGTCACAGCCAGAGTCAGGGTAATCCACAAGCAAAACTGCATTATCAAAATTACACATTCATGAAATGTACTACAAATATGTTATAAAATTCACTGCTCTGCTTCCATAACCATAACTGCATGCTGCTGTATTAATAATCTGTAGGGGATAGCTTGCTTACTTGCATCCATCAGTCAATCAGGATGTAAATGCAAGTAAATAATCATTTTGAATTTAAGTCATGTAATTGTCAAATCTAATTAAAATACTGTCAGAGGTGCATGAAAGCTATTGAAAATATAATTATTTCCTTAATGTTGCATGACTCATACCCATTTAGTTATTACCTTAAAGCACTGACCGTGATATTACTTTGACTGTGCAGTCAATGATTTGTGAATTGTTTTGGATTCTGGTTGTACTCTACTAGTCTCATCTCTTCCTTTCCCTCTCTGGACTATTTACAGACTAAACTAATATTTTAGATGTTAAAGAAAGGAAATGGCAACTTAATTATCAGGGTTAAGTCATGGTTTGAGACCCAAACCCACCAAACTGAGTTCTCCTCTGTGAACTCTTGGTGTACTAAAAATGGCCCAAATTATTTAGCACAGCTAATTGCCAAATGAATATCATCAAGCTCATTAGAGTGACTCACTTCCTTATTTTCAGCGCAGCATTGATCAGGCCAATTATCTTTGAGTACATCACCCCCTTCGAGATGCATCTTACTATCCATATTAAACATTTAGAAAGACCCCAAAAGGTTCTCAACCAAAGTGATCACAATTCTAAAATCCCTGAGCTAGCAAGAGTGACTGGAAATGCTCTTAAGTTAGTATCTTACAGACTATTGTATGGAGATTTCTGTCTTACTGCATTATTAGAGACCCAGCCGTCACATATCTCCTGTATTACCTAAAGTCCATTATCTCCAAACATACTAGAACCAGGGACTTAACTCTTACCCAACAAATAAACAAAACATGGTAGAAGAATAGGCTTATAACCCAGTGTCCCCTAAACCCCTACAATATGTTTCCTCTGCATGTTAAGCAGTGTGATATAAAACACAACCTAGACAACTGGATGAGTGGTCAATAATTTATTCCAGGATTGACTGGTATGCCCCACCTGGACAATGGAAGTGCAGCCTGATGGAGGGTACTAACAAGGCATGACTGGTAATATGACTCTGTGGCCTTGGACTATGAAATAATGGAAAAGTAACGTCAAAGTTTTCTGTTGAAAATTAAAATATAATCACAAGTCTTTTTAAATGTTAGAAGTTTCAATCTTCTGGACAGAAATCCTAGTGTAATGAATGCAGATTGGTCTAAGATCACCACTGTGAATAATTGGTTGGAAAACTTGGATCACAATTAAAAGGAAACAGTAGTTTTTATATCCAGCCAAGAATATCTTACTGTCAAACAGCAAATGAAACATACAGATAAATTAGTTTCTAAATATAAAACAATATAGATGGAGTGTTCAGCTCCAGCATGTCCTTAACGGAATAAGATTATGGAAGTTTCCCCATTGTGTAGAGGAACACACCCTGTTCCACATGGAATTAATTGAATTGTTTGACAAGACAGGTCTGGCATTAGCAAATCTGGTCATGAAAAAGAAAAAATGACCAGCAAACGAGTGCATTAAAGCATGCTATATCATCTTTATTACCTCCATTACTGGTGATTTATTATTTTTTCAACATCAGAATAATTTAGAGTATATGACAGAGTGGAGCCCAGGATGGTTTCTGTAAAGAAAATGAAAAAAGGACAAAAAAATTAAAATGGGATGGCACTGACTACTTAAATAAGGCAGTCTACCTGAGGCTACAAAGTTACAATCATCGATCGACTAGATATTCTGTACAGAAGCGGAATAAGGACCAAAAAATGTGTCCAACAATCCCCGGGATTCATGAAGCTCAGAGCAAGGACTGTTTTAGCCTTGCATCAAGTGTCCTCATTAGATGATACAGCAGCGCCGTATGAATATTCATGAGGGCACGCCGCCGCACCCTCGATGTGCACAGGAAACGTGTGCGAGTGCAGGAGGCGTGTATAAGTGCTCTAGAGAGGTGTAAACATGCCCCGACAGTTGCACAACCTACTATGCTTACTATTAGAGCCCGCCTCTAATAGTAAGCCAGTAATTCAGTGTCCGTGGATACCGAAATGTATGCTAAGCATACAAGAGTGTCCACGAACACTGAAATAAGATTGAAGTAGTAAACATACAAGCAGGTAGAGGAATGTTGAGCCCTGTCCCAAGAACTTTCACAATTAGATTCCCCGTGTCCCCTATTTTACATTTGTATTGCTGCAATATCGAAAGTGTAAGCAAAGCGAAGCATGTTTGTGCGTCGCTGCCCTCTGCTGAGCATAGCTTACACATCAAACTCATTAAAATAGAGAAAAACATGCGGAATCAACATAAACATCAATAGTGTAGTGGGTAGAGCATCCACCTAACGAATAGGCATTCACGGTTTGAGTCCAACTATAGCACATAATATTTTCCATGTGGAATGAATGCCGTTTTAAAAACTGACATAATATGTAAATGTGAACTGGAGTATCGCATGAGATGTTTAACTAAATTTCATTCAATCAAAGTGGTACTGTCATAACGAATAAGGCACTAGTAAGCAGGTGTAAGCACAAATAAGCAGCAGTAAACATATATAAGTACTAGTAAGCAAGTCTGAGTGTGCTTGTGTGGGTGTAAGCAATGCCCCAGCATAGCAAATGTATACAAGTATGTACATATATATATATATATATATATATATATATATATATATATATGAAGAATGAACGTTGTAACAATAAAGCATACAAAAGGAATGTGAAGGGAATCAACAGCAACTCCAGTATTATATAGTGCTGTCAGCATATGTCATATCAAGCTGGGCAGGAGTGAGCAAAGCACTGCTACTCACACCACAGGCAGGATATTACCAGTGGGAGTAACATTGTCGATCTGCTAAGTCTACTTTACAAACAATCAGAGGGTAGTCCCTGGTGGGTCTACCCAAAGATAGATAGGATGATTGCACCTCCAACCATTACACAAGCAAGGGCAGGTATATTCAAGGACTAAATGGTGGAGAGTCTGACAATACATGGGTTGCGACAACATACGTGTAGGGCCCCTACCGCTCAGGAGAGGGCAATGTGTGGAGGTGTGTCATGGCTGCGATAGCAACTGGACAATGGATGGTATGCATGTATGTCAAACTTGGGTGGGGTGGAGGAACTCTGGGTATGAAATTATGGCTCCAGGTGCATCAGGGTTGGATGGACCGGTTCTAATTGGACCGCCTTGTGGAGGTCAGCGAGTTCGTTAGAAGTATATATGCATACACACATGCATACATCTGTATGTAGAAGTACATTGCCTGTAACACATCAATTCCTTTTGCAGACGTAAATAACATGAAAGTACCCTTACAAACATTGACAGTAGATAGAATAATAGGTTGTGCATAAGAGGGAAGGGACAAATCTGCTAAAATGCAGAAGTGTGTACAATGTCCGAAGTCAGTGCTGTGCTCAAAAAATCAAATGTGAGGACTTTCTCATACATGGAATCATTCCTGTGATCTGCCTGCTACGGCAACGCCAATTATTAAACCGGTCTAATTGTAAAATAATTATGCCAAACTCGTACATAATTAGCTCACATGTGCAACATGTGCGTTACCACATAGTCATACTTATTAATTTATTGTAGTGTTATGTTAATGGGAGTAAGGATGTAATAAAGTATAGAGTCTAATCTTGAAATAAAGATGTGTGTCCCATGTGGGACAACCCAAAAATTGCGAATAGTGTCCTATTGTTTGCTCATGTCACCAAAGTTTGTGGACTAAAAGTTTGGGATTTCTGAGGATACGTTGAGTGAGTCAACCCATGGGATGGGTCTACAGCAGTAGGGAGTGGCCAATGTGTAGTGGTGTGGATACACCGTGTATCCAACTGGAGAATGGATGACTGCTGTGTTAGTGAAGTGTTGGGGTGGGTGTTTGGGGAACTAGGAGTCATGGGTATATGGGTATATATGCAAATGAAGCAGCACAGCAATAGTGTATTGGTTAGAGCATCCACCTAACAAACAGACATTACCGTTCTGAATCCCACAGCAGCACATACCATTTTCCATCGGTAATCTGTATACGAACATATTTTGACATCTGTCCACTGTATAACCTGCATAATAACAATTAAAATGAACTGGAGCGAAGTGTTAGTGTCATAATGAATAAGGCACTAGTAAGCAGGTTTAAGCATATATAAACATCAGTAAGCATGTGTAAGTGCATTTGCGCTGGGTATACAGTGCTTTACAGACACACACACATATATATGGTTGCAGACATATACATATATATATATATATATATATATATGGGTGTGTGTGTGTGTGTGTGTGTGTGTGTGTGTGTGTGTGTGCGCATAGATATACACAGATATACAGATATGATAGGAAACAGCACACAAGAATGACATATGTTCACAGGCTAAGCCAATGGAAGTGAGGGGCCCAAGCAAAAAACATGAAACACGTAGCATGACCTTCCATCCCCCCCAGCCGGATACAGGAAACATACACACAAACTCGCAAACAATGTAAATAGTCCACTGCTCCCCAGACCACAGGCAGGATACAACCTGGGGGGGTACACAGTGCACCCGTGAAATCTAATCTTGGAACACAGAAGAGCGTCCCTTGCAGGATGCCCCAAAAATTGACATATAACCAAAAGGAAGGTGATATACCGACTATTTTGTCTGGGGTGTGTACATACCCGGAATACAAGGGTGGGAAAACCTGATGATCCATGGGTCGAGACAATGTATGACATGGGTCCCGTGAAGTGGAGAGTGGGCAGCTTGTAGTGGTGTGTTCAGACCCGACCAGGACCCAGAGAAAGGATGGGTGCTGTAGAGGAGGTGCGGGTGGGGGAACTATGGGTAGCTAGTTATGGGTCTAGGTGTGCAGGTGTTGGCTGATGTGGGTCTATATGGACAGCCCCAGGGATGTAAGCAAAAGTGTTCATTGGGCAGAGGCATCGCCCAAGGAGCAGGAACACCTGCTATGAGTCCCACTGCAGCAAAGTGTAATCTACATGGCAAGGAACAGACTAACCAGATGTAGATGTATATATGTAGAGGTATGTGTGTGCATATCTACCCATAGAGACATAGAGATATACCTCTTTCCCTAAGTAGTACAAATGTATACATACAGAGACAGAATACATATACATACCCACATACAGATATATAGATATGCAGACACCCACAGACCCATATATCATTACATATATATATATATATATATATATATATATATATATATATATATATATATATATATATATATATATATATACATACATACATACAGAGAGAGAGAGAGAGAGAAAACAATATATAAATATATATATGTATGCAAACATATACAGATATATCTGTATATAGTAATGTATGTATATATATATATATATATATATATATATATATATATATATATATATATATATATGTGTGTGTGTGTGTGTGTGTGTGTGTCTGTAAATATAGACATGTATATAGCTAGGATAGGATACAGCAGTTACGAATTACATATGTTCACAGGCCGTGCATATGGGGGTGAGGGGTCCAATCAATAAACGTGTAACAAGTAGCATCACCCCCCCCCCAGCTAGACCGGTGAGACATACAGACACACAATAAAAGTAAACACCACTGCTTTCCAGACCACAGACAGGATACTACCAGTGGGAGAGACCTGCCATGTCTAATCTTGAAACAAAGACATCAATGTCCCTTGTGGGACACCCTAAAAATTACTGATCATTGGAGTCACTTCCTGTCATGAGTCATCAAACCAGGCTGTCGATGTACATGGATCAGTAGGTTGTGCAAGCCTGATATCACATGGGTCGACACAACATACTTCATGGCTCCCGACATGTGGAGAGTGGGCAGTGTGTAGTGGTGTGGTTAGACCCCACCTGCACCCACAGTGAGGATGAGTGCTCTTGAGGAGGGGCAGGTGGGGGAACTATGGGTATGCAATTATGGGCCTAGGTGTGCAGGCGTTGGCTGGCTCAGTCGTATTAGGACCACCCCGGGATGGGCAGAGCTTACGCCCATACCTCTCAACCCCTAAGAGCAAATCCACTGGACAGGACATAAACCATTGGGGGACAAATAGGGACATACCTCTCAACTGCCCCTGATTTCCAGGGACGTCCCTGATTTTAACTCCAATTCAAACTCTGTCCCTCTTAATCCCTCCTAAAACAAGTGAATATTGGAAGAAAGGTGGTGAATTACACGTAATGAATAATGACAATAATTACGAGTTATAAACTTCTTTGTACCTCAGAAAATGTGTATTAATTCATATGCTCTGAGTCTGTCAATGTTTCAAGTTAATAGAACTTATTTTAGATGTGTCCCTGATTGTCCCTGATGTTGACATGACTTGTCCCTGATTCAGTTGATATTTGTCCCCAATCGTTTGAGAGGTCTGATAAGGAAAGAAAGCACATATTCCACTTACAACCTTAGAAAGAGGATAGAATAATTGGTATAGCATGACTCAGTTGAAGGATGTGGGTTCCAAAACCCAATTACTTGTCTGTATTTAATGGTGTCAGTTCCCAGTTATTATTCAGACAGGTGCAGATTGTAAGAGGAACACACCAATAGTATGAAGCAAACTCTGGGCAGGCCACGTATTCCGTACAGTCGACCGGCATGCTTACGCCTAACGGGCAGCCACTCCTGATACTGTAGGCATGTAATCCGATGTAATAGGCGTAACAAGGCAATATCATAGTTCTCACTCCTACCCAGGGGTGTGAGTGTCAGATGCAAACACCAAATGCAGTGCATTGGCAATTGCAGGAGCAAGCGGGTGTATGCCTGTTTGGGTGCCGGTATGCGAGTATCACACTGGTGAAGCAATGTAGAGGCTAACTGAGTGTAAGAAAGTGTAACCCGAGGTTTGCATTGCTTAGCTCCATGCAAACCCATGCACACCTGCTCACAACTGCTTTAAAGTGCCTTAATCACTCTGTACCCAACAGCTCGTGTTTTGGCCAGCAACAAAATAACCAGCCTCTGCAAGGCTAGAATGCAGGACCCTGTACTTGTGTATAGTATGAATAGGTATGGCTAAATATCACTGTACTTCTCTGACAGCTGCAGATGAGTGTGCTGTGAACCAGCAAGCCTATGATGCTAGGCTGCAAACGATGCTTCGTGAGGCAGGTTAGTAAATAGCCTGCATGTACTGTCATAACAAATAAATGTAAGAGCCTCAGAAAGTGTTGTACCAGTATACAGAATTGTGTAATATGCTGCGAATAAAGGTGTAACCCTTGCATTGCTTCTGTTTACTCTGCAGTCATATGTTGTTGCACTGTTGCAGTTATTAAATAGTACTGTTGTAGTAAGCAGTGTTACCCACACTGTGGTATGCAGATAAAATGTGTATGAAGTGCTGTATAAAATTGTCGGAAGTGCAAACAGATTAGTCATATTAGACAAAATACATTGCAAAGCCTCACAACAATTGCCTGATAGCATAGTGTACAGTGATCTTACCTGTAATGCTTTTGTCACACACAGCAGGGCTTTGGATCCCAGGAGTGCTAATAAGTTGTATGCATAATCATTCCACACAACTGCAAACAGTTTGTTAGAATGTTCAGAGAGAAAGCTGTATGCATATGTACACTTAACTGTACAAATTTTGCTAGAATGCACAAATAGAGAGTGGTATGCATATCCATACCCCTCAACTGTTCCAATCTGCCCAGTATGTCCTGATAAATGGCCCACATCACCTGCCTTTTGCCCTGTTCCCCTGACAAATTAGTGTGATGATCCAAGAAATGTAGGCAGCTGTTAATGACATATAATTGATAGTCAGACTTGTACATAGCCAGAGAATGTGCATGCAAACCTACCTGTCATCCTAGCATCTCACCCAAAGTGTATGAGAGCAGTCCCAAAACATATTGCATTAACATCTGCATCTTGTCAAGCCTGTACATAAGACACAAGTCCCGTGCATACTAATCTACAAACATACCACTCTACAATATAATGCCATTGGGTAGTGTAATAATTCAAGATAGGATTAGGATTCAAGAAAATATGTTTTGCTGAATAATTCCTGATGGTAACAATTCTCCACCATTGGATCATAGCTACAGGTGTTAAAGCACATCCTGAGCCTGGACAGCCAGCAGCCTCTACCCCTAACCCCCTCCTTTTCTATACCCTAACACCCACTCTCCGATCATCCATAGTAACGTCTTCTTCTAACACCCACTCCTCCTCATTTTTCTCTAGCTAACTCCCTTCTCCTATTCCTCCTGCAATACCGGACCTATGCACTAGGTGGCACCATTATCTCTGCCTCTTTCCTACTTATCCTCTATTATTCTTAGCCTACTTACCTCAATGTAGCTGTTATTTCTAACATACATTTTCTCCTCTCACTTAACCCATCTCTACTTCTGTCTATAACTACCATTCTAGGCTCACATATCACTGTCTTTCCCACTTCTGATTTATCAAACTTACCTTCTATAGTTGGTACTGCTGAGTGTTTCTTCTTTAGCTGCTTCGGTACCTGTCTCTACCAGCACAGTTTGCCCTGTGGGCTCACTCCTCTCCTCTACCCTGCCCCCAGGTCCCACCCACCCCCAGAGCTCTCAGCTTTATTCTCCCACTACCACACCCCCACAGCTCAATTAGCAAATACCTTTGCTCTGCTCATTACCACTCCCACACAAACCCTCCCTCATATACTCCTACACTCTCCCACATAAATCCCTCCCTCACGCACTCCTTCACTTAAATCCCTCCCTCATACACTCTTACACTCTCTTTTAAAGTCAATATTTCTCACTCGTTATAATCCTTACCCCCCCATCTCTTCTCTAACATGTTCTCTTTAAGTCACCATTACTCCCATGCTCCCTACCTCCTTCTTCTCTTAATTCCCTTGCACCAAGCTACCTCATATTCCTCCCAGACATGCCTTATACTTCCAACAAAAACTACCTCCACACATACTCTCTCCTACCCTCATTCTGCATTTAATTTCCACTCTATCACACCTTCCCCCATTTAAACAAATCCTCTGCTCCTATTCCATCCTAAAATCTTCTCCTCTAAAGCCAAGATAATGTCTTCTACTCTAATTTATAACCTTCCCAAACTTACACCTTACAAACCTAAATGCCAAAAGGATGTCTCCCTTTTCCTACTAATGCTAGCAGGTGATATCCACCCTAATCCTGGCCCAATTACATGTAACAACTCCAATAATCCCACAACCCTTTCTGCCCCACATGATACCCTAAGGATCTTTACAATTAACACTCAAAGTCTTAGTAATAAATCTCACCTATTTCACTCCTGGCTATGCCATAACCAACCTGATATCCTAGCTATATCTGAAACCTGGCTCAAACCTTCCATCTCTGATTCAGAAATCCTGTCCCAAGGTTTTCACATTCTCAGAAATTACAAAATTAATAAAAAAGGTGGCGGCTATGCCCTAGTATATTCCAATCTTCTCAACATAACACCGCTCGAAATTCCAATCCCACAATTCCAGAACACTGAACTAACCACTGGACTACTAAAATTAAACAGGCATAAAAATATCTGCTTCATTGCCCTCTACATCTCCCCTGGAAATAATATATCAGTACTAGAAAAAAATATCCGATGGGCTTCCACAAAAATCAGCTATGAAACTTACATCTTAGGAGATGTAAATATTGATTGGAACAAACTCAACTGCCCCTCCCCCTCCCTATCCATCAATCTCTATAATTTCACTCAGACTATCCTCACCATCACACGACCTAACAAAAAACATCCCCCAGGATCCACCTTAGACTGGATTCTTGTCTCTAACCCTAACAGAATAACCAACTCTGGCACTATTCCTGATACCATTAGTGACCATTTCCCTGCCTTTATCCATCACTCTACTACCTCTTCCCCTTACCAGCATCAATTTATCCAAACTCGCAACCTTAGCAACTTCAACCCCATTACCTTCTCTAATTTATTCAAACAAATGAGCTGGCACATGTTAAACTCCCTACCCCTTGATAAAGCTATAGACCAGTCTTCCTTGATACTTTAAACTCCATAGCTCCCCCAAGAAATAAAAGGATCAAATATAATTCAGCTCCTTGGCTTACCAAAGAGACCAAACAAATTATGCACCAAAGGGACAAAATATGGAATCTTCACCAAAAAAATAACATGCCCAACACATTACTTCAATACAAACAGCTCTGCAACCTTGCTAAACAGCTAATCAACAAAGACAAAAAATCTACTACACTAAGTTCCAGTCTAACAACCGTAATAATCCTAAACAATTCTGGAAGTCTATAAACTCACTTCTCCATCCAGGCTCAAAATCTAAGCCCTGTCCCAACCCTTGCAAAACTGACTTCGAACTAGGCTCTGAATTTAATTATTTCTTCATCGAAACCATTTCTGCCCTCACTAAATCTTTTCCTAACAACAACCCAGCCAATCCTCACCCTTCCCAGCCAATCACACCAAACAACCATCCTCCTCTATTTGAGCTCAAGCTTGTCTCTACAACTCTCATACAAAACTCCTATCCAAACTCAAACCATGCTCTAATGCACCCGACAACATCCCCTCATCCTATCTAAAACGTGGCACAGATGGGATTGCTCTCCCAATCAGTATCATTATAAACAGATCAATACAAGAATCCTACATCCCTAAACTCTGGTGCTCAGCCTTCATCCTCCCTCTCCACAAGGGAGGAAAAAATACTTGCATCTCAAACATCTGCCCTATTGCCTTACTCTCCCCCATCTCTAAAATCCTTGAAAAGTGCATCCACCTCCAACTTATGCTATTCCTCACCCAAAATAACCTCCTCACACCCACCCAGCATGGCTTCCACCCTGGCCACAGCACCAACACAGCCCTAATCTCTTTCTTAAATACCGTTAATAAAGCCAGAGACTCAGGACAGCTAGTATCTACTGTTCTACTCGATCTGTCCAAGGCTTTTGACACTATCTCCCACAACCATCTTCTTTTCCATCTCTCTAACCTTCACATCTCACCAAAAACTCTTTCCTGGTTCTCCAGCTACCTGTCAGAAAGATCTCAGGCTGTCAAATGGAAAAACACCATCTCTTCCTTCTTACCCACCCCCAATGGTGTCCCACAGGGATCCATCCTCGGTCCTATATTATTTAACATCTTCATCAACAACTTCCATACTGCTATTCCAGACACCAAAATCATTCAATATGCAGATGACTCTATCCTAATATGCTCTGCCTCAAACCTCCCTGAACTGCTGTCTAAAATGCAAACTGCTTTCTCCAAAACTGAAAATTGGATGCAACAAAACCACCTCTCCCTTAATGCTAGCAAATCCAAAATTATTCTATTCTCACCCTCTAAGAACTACTCCTTCAACAAAAGCGATTTCAAAATCCTCAGCCAAACAAACACCTATAGAAGTTATCCATTCTGCTAAACTTCTCTGCATAATTGTTGATGAACAACTAAAGTTCGATATACATGTACAACAAAACATAAAAAAAACACCAAAAGCTAGGTATGTTGTATAGGAACAACCACTTTCTCTCTAACACAACAAGGCACACTCTGGCCTCTACTTTTTTCCTTCCTTACTATATGGTGCACCTCTCCTAACCAACCTGTCTTCCTCTACCACCTCTAAACTAGAAAGCTGCTACAATAAAATCGCTAAATTTGCCTCCAAAGCCAAAAACTCCACTCATCACTGCATCCCCCTACAATCCCTGAACTGGCTAGAACTACCAAATCACTTAGATTACCTACAACTCTCCTTAGCACACTCACTCATATTTTATCCTACTAAATGTCCCGCTCTAATATCCTTCCACCTTATATTGCCAACAGAGCCCTTAGATCTGAACATCAGAACTTAATTTCTATCCACAAACCTAAACATCCTGTTGGCCAACTACTCCTCTCCTATGCCCTTGGCAACAAATGGAACTCCCTCCCTTCCCCACTAAGAACCACCCCAAACACTGAAAATTTCAAGGCCCTAATTTTCAAACAGCTGTCTACTAAACAGAAGTGCCCCTGCCTCCTTCCTACTTAATCTGGGACCACTTCTATTATAAGAGTCTCCTCATTCTGATACATTTACCCTATCCTCCTCCTATAGACATATTCCTACAACTATATCTATCTCTCCTTGCAATCTCCTGCGGCTTTATCCCTCTACTTAACTACTTCTACTACTTCTACCCCTAGAGCTAGATTTGCTCACCAAAACTGGTAAATACTACCTAATCCTTTTACTCCTACAGCTATACTTGCTCAACAAAACTTGTAAATAATACACAGTCATTCTACTCCCATAACTATACCTGCTCAACAAAACATGTAAATATTGTAAATTAATTTCTTTCTCTAATACTTTCACTCAAAGCGCTACCACTGTTTCTTCTTCCTTCAACCTAAACTATCTTTTAGGAATCTCTAAGAAATACTGCTATACTATGCAGTTGTAATAACCATAACTTAATGTAAAAAAAAAAACAAAATTTTATTCAATTTCAGTATGAATTGTACTCTCATACTGTCCTGTATTCCTTGAAATCGTATTTCTGCAAACTGTTTAATGCTTTCTAAATTCTTGATTGTGTTGAAATCCTGTATGTAACATTTTGTATGCATTTTCGGTGCTTTTCTCCCCAGGCCTCCACTGAAAATGGGCCATGTTGACCCAATGGACTTCCCCGGTAATCAAACTGGAATAAAAATAAATAAATAAATAAATAATAGATGTAAGGGACACACCACTGCAGAGACTACGAATGTTGTGAAAACTACAAGGATTTATTAGTTGTTAATTGAACTCTCTCTCGCTCTCACCCCTACCATATGTGCAAACATAACCGTTTTACACAACTCATTTGGTATGTCTACACTCCTAACCTTTGTTGGGACATATGTCCTATTGGTTTCTAAATATTCACATCTGTTTCTATGCATGTGCCATGTTAAAATACACCCATATCGGTCGCCTGTTCCAATCAATGAAACCTGCATGTTGTTGTAATGGCCACTTTTTACCCATATATGCATGTGTTCTGATCGCTTTGCAACTATGTTATATCTGGTGCGCTGGATAATGGGAATATCTATGCATGTTGTTATAACTAATCATGAATGCTGTTGACTATTACTACGCCATATCTGTGTTAAAACTGCAACACCATAGGCTGTATGGGATTGCAAGTCTTGGCGGAACCTCCTGTCCCACTTCAGCTGGTCATGGCACCAGGCACCAGCACATCTGGGGCCCAGCCTGGGACGTCCTCGTCCATTGGCCCTGCAGGGGATGGGGCTCAGCCCCCCCTGGGAGCAGGAGCGGACAGGAATTTGTCACCTGTGGTATGGTCCAGGCCGTGGGGCGTAGGGAGCTTGACAGGGACATTCAAGACTGCCTATGCCATCTTGAGGGCCGAGTGGTGCAACTAGAGGGTGAGCCTGCCTCTCCTACACAGCCCCCAGCACAGCCACCTTCTGAGCTGTGAAAGTGCAGTGGTGACTGCCCATGGGTGGGGACCTCAGTCCCCACTGTATCCATTGGTGGGCTCATGGGCTTGCGATTTCCAAACTCCCCTCCCTGTCCAAGGTGTTCCCCCATGTGTCATATACCACCCATGTCTTGTCTGTCATCCTACCCAACCTATCCTCCCAGATCATACCTACTCTCCTTGTATGTGTGTGTGTTTATGTCCAGATATAGATACACACACAAACACACACACATACACAGATATATATCTCACCCACGGTGTGGTGCTGCGGTAGCGTTGTCACCTCGCAGTAAGATACTGTCCAGTTTGATTCTCAGCTAGAGCGTCTTCTGCATGGAGACATGCGTGAATAGGCGTACCTTTGTTGAAGGTTGTGAGTCAGGGCTGGTACCTTGGCACGTAAAAATCAACTACCAATCATTAGCGGACCGGAGTTCTGCTGTGGCGACCCCTAACCGGGAAAAGCCGAAAGACACAAACAAATATATATATATATATATATATATATATATATATATATATATATATATATATATATATAATCTCAAGAACATCCCATGTGACAACAAAGCCTTAAAAAAGAACACTAGCAACTCCTGTATTATGTAGTGGTGTTGTCCTATGTAATACCAAGACTCCCTCAAACAAACATGTGTCATTAATACACACAAACATTTGTACATTGGCCAAATACATTACTCTGTGCATTTTATTTACATTAACAAAACAGTTCCTGTCCAATCATTATGTGAGAACAGTACTCTTGCAAGGTGCTGTGTGCAACATCATCATCATGAAAAAGGTAAATGGGGTGACCATAGAGGGACCGGTAGTGTCATGTGTACAATGGGGTTGTCTGCATCATGTGTACCTGGAACCTTTAGGAATCATGTGCATACCAGGATCATGTGCCTGAGAGAGAGGGGTGAGGGCAACAGTAGTATGTTGTGATGCAAATTAAAAAGGTTACATGTGTCCAGTGGACATGTGTGTGAAATGGACAGCTATGTATGGGGCAAATGTTCTGGGAACAGGATTGGCCTTTTGTTTCCATAAAGTGAGAGTGGGATGTTGGGGAAGGAGAGTAGGTATGCTCATGGAAGATAGGTTGGGTAGGATGACAGACAAGATAGCATACAGGGGCGGTATATGACATATGTGGGGGGATACACCTTGGACAGGGAGGGGCGTTCGGCAGTCACAAGCCCATGAGCCCCCAGATGGAAACAGTGGGACGGAGGTCCCCACCCATGGCAAGCCACCACTGCACCTTCACAGCTGCAAAGGTGGCTGTGCTGAGGGCGGTCTAGGAGGGGCACCCTCTAAATGTGACACACTGCCCTTGAGCTGGTGTATCTGGCCTCAAAACCCCTTATTGAGCCCCCTAAGCACCACATCCGGGACTGTACGATGGCTGACAAGTTCCTATCTGGACCGGCTCCCAAGGGGGACAAGCCTCATCCTCAGTGGTGGTTCCAACCAGAAGGTGGTGCAGAGCAAATAGAGGTGGAGGTCCAAGGCTGGGCCCCAGATGTGCTGGTACCCGGTGCCATATCCAGCTGAAGTGGGACAGGAGGTTCCGCCGGGACCTCCAATCCCATACAGTCTATGGTGTTGCAGTTTTAACACAGATGTGGCTTAGTAATAGTCAACAGCATTCAGGATTACTTATAACAGCATGCATAGATATGACCATCAACCCAACATAACAGATAGCATACATTTGCAGAGGGAGCACAACACATGCATATATACTGCATGACATCTGTACAAAGCATAAAAGACTTGTGACTGCAGCTATGAACAGTGGCCCATTATTGGCATGTCACTGTGAGAACCTCAGACAGTGACTGTCATACCACTGTTTCATGTGACATATGTCCAATTAGGGATGCGATGGCAGTAACTCTCATCACTATCACCATGTACTGACTACAGTCCTCACACTATGCTTCTGCGATTCACAGATGTGTTTTCAGTGGGTAATGCAAGAAACAAATGATTCCAAACACTGACCAGTCCACAGACGGCCCTACAGATTGGGGTTCCCTCACAAACAGAGCACAGCCTTGTCAGTTTCAAAACATGCAGACTAGCCATTACCACACACAACCTGTTAAATTGGTAGTAGTCTCAATGAAGCATAGCTACTGTTACATGCTGTTGTCATGTCTGGCACATCACCCTCCTGTCTTCAGGTGATTTTCTACTGTGTATGTTGTTTCAGAAATATCCAGACATCATCTGTGATGCTGTTTACCAAACACCAGATCCAGGTTCGACTCACAGTGACTGTCATGGGCAAACACCAACATGATGTCCCTAGATATTGTACTGTGTTTCCATGTGATTGGCTATGGGAATGTCACCACAACTGTTCTACATGCAATCAGCTAGAAGAGGACTGCAATAGGTGCAGAGGCCATCACCTGATCATGACCATCACTAACAAAATACAAGCTGCTGCTGAGCATGTGTACAACTCCATATCCACCAGAGGGTGTGTGGGAGGGACAGACAGAGGCAAAGTACATCAGAGAAGGGCTTGGAGACAAAAACTTAAGCATCATCTGTCACACACCTACCAGTACAGGGGTTCAAATCCCTGACTGACTAGCCATTACTATTACAAGTGCATGCAGTTACTCCATGTGCCACATAGCTGACATGTGGGTGTGCTGTAAGAACATGTGTGTGCTGGTGAGCGACATCTGCAACAGAGATATAGTAGACATACATTAGGTATAGCACATGACTGTCCGCATGAACAGATGTCATTGTCAACACAACCAAACTCTCTAAGGGACTCAGACACATGCCACACTTTGCCAGGCTCACAAATACACTTCCTAACTACTTAGTTTGCCACATTGAAGTAATGCACAGATGTTGCATGCACCACAGGAGATATCCTGAGGTTCTATGGGCTAGGGCATGTGAACGTGTCTGACATCAGTCGGTATGCCAATGAGAGTTATACTGGGTGTGACTGTGGTTGGGAATATCATACCCCACATGCAGACCATGCAGACACAAGGTGCCAGTATTGACATGCATGTGTGCATTGCTTCATGAGTGTGTAGTGGTTGGCTGTACAAGGCTGGGTGAGGGGTAATCCTTGGCATCACACCACTTGACAATGGTGTGCAGTGTGGTTCAGGGGTGTAGTGTCTGCAATGTTCCATACAGATGGGTATTGTATGAACTGTCCTGTCATCCTGGTTAGCATTGTGTGTGGCCATTGTTTTGCAATGCATGCCATGTCTGTGTTTGATAGTGCTTGACATGGACACTGCCTGGGATGTGCACGTCCCATAATAATGTACAGTGACATGTACAAGTGTACCTGGTTTGGCTGGCACATGTGTACACAGACTGTTATCATCAGATATGCCAATACTGGCCTGGTGTGGCAGGACCTGCTAATAAACAGCAGGTTGACCCTGCACCTTCATTGATAGCATGATACAGGTATTCCCTGGTGTCAGTGGCATCTGTCCATGCAGGGCATGTGTGTAAGGCATTGTATATGTCCTTTGTGGATCACATTTGATGGCACCACAATGTTGTAGGGATCCAGTGGGGAACATAGTGAAGGCACATTGTCCGCAACTATGTGCCTATTGTTCTGTTGGACAGGGTGCCATGCCCTCTGCAGCCCACTGCAATCACACCATGCCTACTATCTGTCAACAATGTGCAGGGTACAAGCAACATAGCAGGATATTCTAAGCAAGTGTGTTTGTGTATGGTACATGGATTCAGACCATATTCCGGATAACAGTAGGGTTGTATACTTTGTTCACCAGGCCTTTTGCCAGATGTAGGGGTATGGCTTGCCAACCCAATCCCTTGGCGGATTAACATCTGTACTCCTCATGAGGTGGACATTGTGACATATAATATGGCCACCATATAGGAAAACTACAAAAAATGCTCCCAAACATGTCCAGTGGTTAGACACTCACAACCACCTCCACACAGGCTCCGACTGTCAAACACACAGACCTGCCATGTCTTGGAATAGAACTCCTACCTAACTAGTTTATCATACTACAGCATTATGCAGTTACAGCACGTGCTACTGAGATTACTGGGTTACAGCAGGCCCAGAGGTGTATTTCTTGGTAGGTGACATCATCAGGATTGCCAAAGGTGAGTACGTGAATTGTAAGGAGTGTGCATACTCTAAAAAGCATTGTTTCTTTCTCAGGCAGACAGACACACACACTCACAGTTTGCCTGTCTGGGATTAGAACACCTACCGAACTAGTTTATCACACTACAGCATTACGCAGTTACAACACGCACTATGGAGATTACTGGGTTACAGCAGTCCCAGAGGTGTATTCCTTGGTGGGTGACATCAGCAAGATTGCCAAAGAAGGGCATTTCAAGTGTACTGCGAGTTGTATATCTTTTACCTGTGTGCATCCGCTGCTTACTGTCACAAAAACACATTTATACCCACTTACTGACAATTAGGACTGAATAAGACAGTTGTATCAACAAGCCTTGCAGGTCTTGAACCCTGGACCATGCACACCAAGGTCACTGGACTTACCACTAAGCCATCTGGGTTGCATACATGTTTCATGGATTTTATAATGCACATCTTACTACAGGTATTCCACATTACTAAAAACAAATGGGACAGTCACTTTGTGTACATATGTACAGTACCCTTGAATGTACTGTACTCTGTGAAACAACATAGACAAGTTTACATCTGTACAACTCTCATAACTATATATTTATATATATATATATATATATATATATATATATATATATATATATACACACACACACACACACACACACACACACACGTACGGGATGCGTATATATACACACACACACACACACACACACACACACACACACACACACATACACACATATATACAGACACAGCTATAGCCATATATATATATATATATATATATTATACATATATATATATATATATATATATACACATTCACACATTCACCGACACATGAAAACATAGACACGAAACAGGACATTTAACAGGTAAGACTTTAATTTAAGCTAATCATGCCTACCATGTTTTAGTAAGTGTGGCAGTGTTATACATGTGTGGTAGGCATGATTAGCGAAATTAAAAGTCTTACCTGTTAAAAGTCCGTGTTTGCGGTGTTGATGTTTTCATGTGTCGGTGGAGTGAATGTCGGTCTTCCGACTTGTCTGTGTTCTAACATGTACCTATATATATATATATATATATATATATATATATATATATATATATATATATATATATATACATATATATATATATATATATATACATATATATACACATACATACATATACATACATACATACATACATACATATATATATATATATATATATATATATATATATATATATATATATATACACATATATATATATATATATACATATATATATATATATATATATATATATATATATATATACACATACACACACGCACACACGTCTAAACACCCTTTGTGACACAGAAGCGTTCCAAAGGAACTGACGTACACAAAACAGAGGCATCTCTTGTTTTATAACATTTAAATCTTAATCAGTTCACCAGAGAAGGGATGGTTGTTGTGTATGTGGGGTTTGGGGTGGGGAATGATGGCTAAGGTAATCTACCCTGGGGATAGTGGAGTTTGGGTGGGGGAATGATGGGTATGGACTTGCACCCCGGCAACCACTTCTGTGTCACTGCTCGACAGTGGCACAGGAAAATAACATACCCAACTGTAGTCGTTCTTGACTGTGTATTCTTTTCTATTCCTATGTAATACGTTGTAGACTCCCCTCTCCACAGATGACTACCATGGTGTGCAGCATGTTAAAAGACATTACACATGTGTATGCCTGGCTACAGGGTAGTCACACACACAAACACACACACTTGCCAGTATTGTGCATACACATTTTGCCTGTGTAAAGGTAACTAGTAGAGTGGTATGCAGTTGGGGTATGTGCCACAGAACACATACACTTACACTTAATCTGATTCCACTTCTGAGCTGGGTGACATCACAGGACTGATTACTTGCAATGGGGAGGGGGGAAAAGAAAGGTTTAGCAGTTGACAAGGATAAAGGCCAGTGCAAAAGGTGGTATCTCTTTGGAATGCAGCAAAACCCACTGTCATGACAGGATGCAGACACAAATACACACACATAACCACACTCAGCCATTTGCTCACACACACACACACACACACACACACACACACACACACACACACACACACACACACACACACACACACACACACACACACACACTTGCCATTGGTGGGATCAGAATTCCTGCCCATCTACAGATCACTATTACGAGACACGCCACAGAAATTACACATTCCAAGGCAGTCAGAATGCCCTTCTAAGATTGAGGACAACAACAGGGTTACTGACAGTCAAGCTGTACATAGCTGTAAACCTGTGTGTTTAAAGTAGGAGTCCATTACAACCTGTATGCATATGCACAAACAAGCCACATCATCTGCAGGTAAGACATAGGTAGGCCTGACAGGTATAGTTGTAGCACAATAAGCCCTGAACTGGAGTGTGCCCATCTGTGGAATGTACAACTACTATCACTATACAGGGTTAAAGTGGTCATGCTCATACACACAGAATCACAGAACTTGTTTGGATACATTGACTACAATTACACAAGGTGGCAGTGGGTATGCTCATACACTTAGTAGCACAGGGCTGTTTGGGATGCACTCTGATTCTAACCACAGAAGGCCACAGTGTGCATGCTCATACACTTACATGTACAGAACATGTTGTAATGGACTCCTATTGTAAACACACACGTTTACAGCTATGTACATCTTAACTGTCAGTATATATGCACATCATACAGGTTTACTACCAGATACCTGTATATGGCCCGTAAATTATATATCTGTGTCTGTGCTGTGTGATACACATGCGTACATGTACATGAAGTACTGACATATATATGTTAAGTATACACAATCATGCATGTGTGGACATGACAGACAATAGGTTAACTGGGACATACAGGTGGATGCTACCTTCAGCATGTGTCACGCACCTTGCTGCCCTGAAAGGCATACATTGATAGCAGATTGTGGACAGTGGCATTATACTTGGAACAGTGGCATGTGCAAGCATAACATGTGAGCTCCATTGTGTAATGGCATTGAAGTGTAGGTGTCAAGATGACCTCTCCCAGCTGTGTTAGTAGTTGTCATTATTAGCAGAACTGCTACATTAAATATATCTGATATTGGTCATATACACAACGTCTACTGCAGTCAGTCACCTTAGATGTGGCATTTGATACCAAGCACATTACTGCCACTCACAGTGATGTCATGGTACAAGTGGCAACTGCTTGACCAAAACAATGAGCCAATGTCCTGCTGTAATTATGAGGTTGTCCAGTGTCTGGCATTCCGGGCAGTCATGACTGAATGACAAGCCTTCGACACAGAGCACATGCATCTATGTTTCAAGTGAGTGTGGATAATACCTAGGTCGCATTTACCCATATATAGTCGCATTCTAAGGCAAAAGTCCTACACACAGAAGTAACACCCTGACACCTACAAGACAATTGCATTGGATGCTTATGCTAACCAATACTAGATGTGTGGCTTTCGTAATCCATTTGCTCAATGTAGAACCTACAATGGGGAATACTGAGATCTGTGCAGTGAGGAACACCTGGTTGAAGGCTCTGTAGTGCACAATTGCACTACCACCATATAACTCAGATCCAGACATGTGGGCCATAACACTGGTATGGACCATTCCAGGTGGTGGTGTCCACGTATTCATAAAGGCTACTCACATGTAAAGACCACTACTCTGACATAACTCATCACAGATGAGTCAGGTACAGGTGACAGTGGCAAACGCTGCATTCTAGGTTGTATCCTCATATACATCCACCACCTTGTCCTCAGACTACCAACACACATCCATATGTGTTATGACATAGTATGGTAGACCACCAGATAACCTTCAATTGGTGGACTGTACCTAGGCCTACTTCAACTGTGCAAAGTACCCATGTACTGACACAGCTGCATAATGTGTTATGCAATGCAATAATACCACTGTTTGTAACCAGGTCAGTTGTACACATACCAGGGTCACTCGGATGTTGTCAGCATTAACAGTTGACTGTTACTGAACACCAGTAAACAACACCCTCATGGTTGTATATGACCTAACTGTACCTACCCTGGATATGTACAACCCACACTCATATAACAAATTAAATTACCATAGTTTTCGTTATCCTTTCTATGTACAGGTGGCTACATTCATTACACACATGCACATGGCAGATAGCATGCTAACAGTACATAAGGTTTGATATCTACGTTAACAGAGGTAATATTCCCTCTTTACTGGTCACCCCCATGACACCTATCATATCATACAACAACCCATGTGGCATGTATGTCATTAGACGTGTCCACCTAATGCAATGCCTACAAACATACCCAAACAACAGGATCATAGGACCTACACATGGCCTGTATTGACAGACTCAGAAAAATCCAGCTCTGCTCTGTATGTTCCTGAGTAGTCACAAGTGATAGGTCCATGACCTGTACAGCCATGTGTGCCCACAGCTCCTACATATACCCCGTGTCAACAACTGCAAGCCATGCATGCTGTGTGCTGTCTGGACATTAGCCTTATTACCAAATAGCCAGAACGTGCTAGGGTGAGATGTTTACAAGCCACAGACCTCGCACATGTTTGAATGAGTGTACTGCCTAGCTCATTGCTGGCACTCTAACAGTAACTATGAGGTGTGTGTGGCAAATATGATGTGCTCACTGCTGACCATTGCAGTGCCCTGGCTTCACCATGGAACTGTCAAGTAACAGTTTGTAGGATTATGACATGCAATAATGCTGTGTGTGTCTTGCTGATATGTGCTGTTGTCATATGTACACTTGGCTACTCAGTGAAGGTGGTTATGTGTCCTACCAGAACATGAATACAACATCCATTATGGTGTAATGCTTGGCTAGGTTTCACACATGGCATGGGGAAGGTGTGGAATGTATCCTCTTGACCTGCTAAGTCCACTTACTGATGTAGACTGCATATATGTACATATATTGATGTTTGTTTAGATTCCATGCATGTGCAGTGTCTGATGTTTGAAGGTGACTGTTGTCTTAGTACATGCAGCCTCAAAATTGCCAACTGTATATGGTGATATGCTCAAAGTACAGTAAGCTGTACATTAGGTATGGACAGATGTTTGGACATGACTACTAAGTGGTGGGGCTACTTTGCAGATTAATGATTACTGAGGACAGCTCACAGGTGTGTTACAACCATTCCTACAATAACCTGTGTAACTGCTAATCTCTGGTTTTGTTAATTGAAGTGGAAGACAGACAATGTAGAATGCAGTAAGGGTGACACTGAAAGCAAACCTCTTGACACCTGTAACAGTAATACCTCCCCTGTGCACATATTGTGCATATATCAGCGCAGTTGGCAAAGGAAAGAGTCAGTACACTTTATAGCACATGCGATAGTGCTGTACCTCTGTAATACCTCTCATGAGATAGGCAGGTGTTTGATTCACAGTACTGGCATGTGTGTGTGTGTGTGTGTGTGTGTGTGTGTGTGTGTGTGTGTGTGTCCATATATGTCATGTATGGTGGGGAATACATCCCACATGTTTTTCTCTTTCCTGAACATTGTTGTTGACATCAGTACAGAGTGAAATGTAGAAAGAAAGGCATAGGCAGGTGGTTGAACCTCACACATGTCAAGTGTCTGCATGTGTGTGTGTGTGTGTGTGTGTGTGTATGTGTATGTGTGTGTGTGTGTGTGTGTGTGTGTGTGTGTGTGTGTGTGTGTATGTGTGTGTGTGTGTGTGTGTGTGTGTATGTGTGTGTGTGTGTGTATGTGTGTGTGTGTGTGTGTGTGTGTGTGTGTGTGTGTGTGTATGGCTGTCCGGTCCCTGGAGTGAGGCTGTATTTTACCACAGTGAAATGTTAATGCCCCCTCCCCCCACCCACTCAATGCACTCTAGTATTCCTGTTGATAACATCAATCTTAGACGGGCATTCTAACCACCTGTTAGCATGTACACCCTGGTGTGTTGCTTGTTGTTACATAGACTACTGAAGAACCCCCCTCCCCACATACACTCACTAAACTGTAGTATCCCTGTCGATGACCTCGATCTTAGGCCATTCTGACTACCTGTACCCATTTAATCTCTGTGGCGAGTCTTGTAATTGCATACTACTATAATGATGATTTGCACATAGGCAGGGGTTCTCATCCCAACACTGGCAAGTGTGTGTGTGTGTGTCAGTGTGTGTTACTGTGTCTGTGAATCCCCGAGTGTGTGGGTGTGTCTGTGTTTGCATCCTGTCATGGGAGCGGGTATTACTGCTTCCCAATGAGAAGCCACTATTTCCACTGGCCTTTACCCTTGTCATCTGCTATACCACTCTTTTACCTCCTCCCCGCTCCAGGTAACTATACCTGTGATGTCACCCACTATGGATGTGACGGCTCTGAGAACAGTAGCTTACTACAGAGCTATCATGCTCTTGGATCATTAAAACAGTAAACATAATTGAAACATGGGAGATTATAACTGTGATGTGGAAGCTACAAAGTGCATGCAGGTACTGTCATACAGACTTGTGAGTAGTCAACATGTACATATGGGACACTAACCGCAAACACTGACATCCCTCGGCACATGCAATTACACCTGAAAGAGGAAGGCAGAACATTAAGATCAACATGCTGTTAATGTTGTTACATATGATACATACTGTCAAACGTACAAAATGCATTCTAAAACTGTAATACATGGTATGTCTGCTGCCTGTCAACACTACTCAACAATATTAATCTACAACTGTCTTCCTAGTATGTTCACCCGACCATATGAGCATGTCCCTGCACCGATGGTATGGATGACAGGGATGCGGCATAAGCATCATCATAGGCACTGGGTGATAATGTTTGCCAGAGGCCTAGGCTGCGCCATTGGATGACATCATGTGTGTGGGTTAGGGCCTTTGATATCATTGGACGTGTGTGGATGTTATGTGTGTGTTGAGGCACCCTACATTTGTTTCTGGTGTGTGTGTGTGTGTGTGTGTGTGTGTGTGTGTGTGTGTGTGTGTGTGTGTGTGTGTGCATGCACACAGGTCTGGTATGTGGCTGACCTACACAGGGGTATTATTGATAGCTGCAGACTGTACAAGGCAGGTTTCACAGTTCACGGTGTCCAGCCACGACCACATGACCTGCGCCTGCCAGGGGTTGCACGGGCACTACCAGGCAGAGGTCTAGATTGGGTACTGTCTGATGACATGTCCACTGGAACCGTGTCCCTGTTGGGACCATCCAGGACCATGTGCATGTGTCCTGGTGTGGACAGCACAGCACCAGCTGTACTGTTGCTGCTGCCACCACCACTATGGGAGCGGGCATGTGCAGCAGCATGTTCACGAAGACCTTCAACAGGTGATGTAGCTGACCTACATCCATGTGCCGACACCTCACTCTCACTAGATGTTCCAGCACAGAGATTCCACACTCGAGGATTGACATGCCATGGTCAAGGACTCCCTCCATGTCACCCAATCGTCTATCCAAAACATCTGCAAAATGATGGTGAGCATTTGCAATTGCCTGGATGTTGTTGGACAGCAGACCTCTGAAGCCTCAGACCTTCTCTGTTGTGCCATTCAGCACATGCCTGTGCCTCCATTACAGCCTGAAACATGCGTCTAGCGACTCCAGCTGATGTGCTTTGTCTCGCAGGAACATGTTGGCCAGTGGTCCTCCTATGAGCAGCCCTGGGCACATGCCTGTATGGGACATCACCAGTCAGTTGGCTGGGATCATGGTGTGCAGGCACACCTTCCATAGTCTCCACACTTCCCAGTTCCATGCTGCCACCCACCAACTATCCTTTATCTATGGCCAGTGGTGATGGGGTATATGTAGGCAGGGGAACTGTGTGTTAGGATGAGGGGATACAGGTGAAATGGCAATCAATGGCACAGATTCAGCCCCTGACAACCTTGCCTGTGTCTCAATCATACTTTCACCATCACTGCTAGAGTCTGTGGGGACACTAACATCAGGCGGACAGCAGGAGGGCAACACACCTACATCAACACCTGTGAGGGGCAGACAAGAACTGTACATTGCAAGTTATACAACACAGACACATGCTATGGCACCCAATGGCATGCAACATGCAGGTGATATGGCAGAGGGCATTCAGCTTAGACAATGCACCCAACGGCATGCAACATGCAGGTGACATGGCAGATGGCTTTCAGCTTAGACAATTATAGTGGTAGTTCTCATACATCCCTGAGTTGCACACAACAACATTCATGTGTTATAGCAGACAGCATGCACCTTATGCCCCATACCTGCAACACAATGCATGCACTATGCACCATTGCACCGCACTGCCATGTTGTGTGCAACATACACCACATGTTAACAGACCATCGCTGAACTTTGTACATCTGCCACTGATGCTTTGTGTTGGCCACTGCCCCTATGTGTGAGGACATGAGCAGAAGGGTATGTTGACTGAATACTATGTTTGCCTGAGCCCTAGCTTGCATATCTCCCCCAAAGCAGTGCATGTCTGTTCAACATTATTCCACCTACCCCTGAGCTGAGTCTACAGACATTGTGCATGTGGCTGTACACACATTTGACATGGCTGTCCCTACTTTGCAATGGTGCCATAGACCAGCACAGGTTTACAGTACACCGGCCTGATGTGTGGCGTATGACCTTGCCAATCACATGTAGTATAACATGTCTTCTGCTGACGTGTTGAATGACATGCATACATGTGTAACACAATGGTGTCCTTGCCAATATATAGTACAGTAATGGTGTCGCAATGCAGGGACATGTTATACTAACATGGGCCTTCAGCTGACGCAATGTTGTCTGTCCACCCTACATATATGCAGTGACATACTGCAGATTGAGCTGATGTGCATAGCCATTGCAGGGCATCATGTGGCTTCACTATTGCTATACAGTGTGAGTTACTGACACAGTTCATAGCCATGACTGTGTTCACATACAATACATATCTAATGTGGAATGTGACCCACATTGCTGAGGTGTTTACACACTAAACCCTAATGTGGAATATGTGACACAGGTCACAGAAGGGTATACAGATGACACCCCTGCACATTTGCAACCATATTACGGATGCCTGGCAACTATACCCACACATGGCTAACTTAGCAGTACTCCATGTCCCACATGCCATCTGTGTACCTCACAAACGAGGAGCAGGCATGACAGTGATGTCTGACACCAGCAAGGTGAATATACTGTATCTGTGGCCTGATGTGGTTGTATGTGTATGTTGTGCAAAACATGTATGTATTTGGATACTGTATAGGTGAATGCTTTCATGTCGTGACACACTCAAGATGTTCAAGACATGTTATGTGGTGGTTTCATGTTATGCCTACACAAGCTGTGCACAGGCCTATATGATGTTTAGTGTTTCACATCTGCAATATCACCATTACACAAAGGTCATAGTTGTATTGTGTCGAGCCAATGTACAACAGGGTGTACACCCATGTACATCCCTTCTACTGTGTGTGTTGCTTTATGTCTCTGGCCATCCTCCATGGCCATGTGTACATGTTATGTCCAATGGTTGTAATGGCCATCTATTTCATATGTCACTGTTGTCTCTTATGACATATACCCATAGATGTCATATGCTCCACTGAGGACAGGGCTATGCAGACAAAGGGTGGTATGTTTGGGATATGAGATATGTTTTGCAGGATAGTGAGCAGCGTTGCAGTCAGCTCACTAGGTCGTGGACATGTCAGATAGCACATGACATTGTGTGACATTCATAGCAAGGGTATAATCCACAAGGGTGTATCCTGTGGGCTGCTCATACTCCAGCTCCAACACATTTAGAGTGTGTGCACACATATGCTCTCTGTACAGTACTGTTTGTATTCCCAACATGTGTAGTGCTGATCTGTAATACCTGTCCCTACAGTGAACCACATCTCCACCATTGTATTCACAGCTATTCACACATCTGGCAATGACAGTTTGTAAGGTTTAGTGTAGGTGTTTCATATAGTCTTCAATTGTTTCACATGTGATGCACTGCAGATCTGACCGGCGTCTATTAACAGGACCACCATACATTATGTGTACATGTGTTATGGCAGATAGCATGCAATTAATATGATCTGTGCATTATCAAGCCTGGTAAATAATAACAATCTCACCTGACACAGGCTGCTGTCACTGCAAAATGCCAGAGGTACCTAAACAGGCATGTCATAGCAGAAAGATCATTATCCACACCTGTGTGATAGCTACAGGGTGCAATGTCCATGTTAGCACATAAGCCAGTACAATACACTATACTATGGAGTATGCACATCTGTGCATACATAAAGTAGCAGACTATAGTATGTGGCATGTATGCATACATGCCTTGCATATGATGTTACATTACATATTGTACAGTAACACATGTAACTATGTGAAATATAGTTGTGTTATATGTGCAGTACTGTCTTACCAGGCAACTCCAGGCTCGGTGGTTGAGAGACACCCACCTCCACAATACCAGCTAAAGCTTGTGGATGGAGGTCTGCAGGTCTCGCCAAGTTGGCCAGTAGCTCCTCAGTACTTGTGAGTGGGGGCTGGGTGAGTGGCCCCTTACCTGTTGCACCTTGTTCCCTGGCAATTGCATTAGCACACTGTTTTGCCTGTCTTATGAGGTTGGTGCAGTGTCGGTGCACCTGCTGATAGGTGTGACTGTGGCCACCAACATCATTTACCCTCCTGCGGAGTTCCTCCCACAGGGCATCCCGCTGCTGTGCATCCTGTGGCACATGGCTGAAGAGTGTTAAATCATTGTCGAGGAGGTATGGGATGAGGACCTCATCCTCCAAGCAGGTGTATGCTGGCAGCCAGCTATGCGGCATACCTGAAGACATAATGATAGAGACAGGTCACAGTAACTCACAGAGAAGTATGGAAGTACAGCTGAACATATTTGTAATCTTAATAAATGTGATACATATGTAAGTCTTTGCAAATCTACATGACACTAATACCACTGACATATTTAATGTACACACATTTGACACTTACTGGTGATGTGATGTTATCACCATATATGTGTGTGTCATGCAATGATGTTGCTCATACTCCATGTGGATGTTTACTTGATGTGGGCATGTCTGTTTGCCTGTACTGGTGTCTTTACCTATCAGCACATGCCTAGATGTGTTCACATTAATGCAATAGACCTTAATGCTGTGTATATGTCACATATATAGTCATACACAGTCTTAAGGGACGTGACCTGTAACCCTGCACACTTGCTCACAGAATGTTTTACATGTATGTGTTTTGCCATATACATCTACATGGCACTGTACAGCTGTGTAGCATCCTGCCATGTATTACCTGTGTTACACATGTGAAACACATGGGACAATAGCTAGCCTGATGGTATTTGCAGGGTTGGATATCAACTATAGCATGTATGGTCATAGTGAACTAGTAGGCTATATACCCTGGGCCATTTATGAGCCTAGGCTGAAAGGTTACCTAGCTGTAGTCAACAGACAAGGTAAATTTCAGTGGCCAGTTCAAGTCACAGAATTGATCCATAGGGTTACTGATATAGTTGGCATGCAGTCATCACACCATGTCAGAAAGAGGGGCGATGTGCAGCTTCGCTCAACAGGGATACATAGTATGGCAGGAGTATGTAAAGTGTATGGGACAGAGATGTGTCAGGCATGTTGTGATCCTTGTACTAGAAAGGTGGATGTCCATGAAGTATGTGTTTATTTGGAATCAGGATGGGTTAAGTGTAGCATGTCCAACATCTCTGGGTTGGATATGGCTTTATTTAGGGTACGCTGCATGCTACACAGTGGAGCTAGGGATTGGGAAGGGCAGTGTAGGACATCTACACATGGGCAATAAACCTTAAAGGAAATATGTGATCTATTATGGGTCACACGAGTGTCGAGTATGGCTGAACAATGATCTCTATATTCATGGATGGCACCCTGTCATTATTAGGGGTGCCACATACAACTACCTGATTGGTGTGGTGAAGTAACTATCAAAGGAAAGACTACTGTCCAGCTGCATCCCATACACACACAGTTTCCATTATGTTGACTGCTGCCTAGGTGGTAGTTCATGGGTACAGGGTTTTTAACATAGGGGATGACAATGCAATACTTAGCTGTCAGATTGTGGCCATACGTCACACACCACACATCTGACCCACAAAGTCCCTTCTGTATGTTGAATGCAACACACATTGAGTCAACTATTGCTCCTAGTTCATAGTCATTTGCTAACATCAATAGGCAGATGCCGTCTGTGTTAGTCTGTGTGGTATAGGCGGCACAGTGGTGCAGTGGTTAACACTGTCACCTCACAGCAAGAGGTTCTCTGGTTCGATTCTTGGCTGGGGTGCCTTCTGTGTGGAGTTTGCATGTTCTCCCTGTGTTCACGTGGGTTTCCTCCGGGTACTCCGGTTTCCTCCCACATTCCAAAGACATGCATCTGGAGCATTTCTCCCCGGGCCTCCGCTGAAAACAGGCTCTGTGGAACCTAGTCGGACTTTCCCGGTCAACAAAATGATAAATAAAAATAAAAATAAAATAAAATATAGATAAAGAGGGGGAGTACCAGGAATGAACCCTGTATTACTGTAGCTGGCACTGGTTTGATGTGCGTGTATTAGTCAGACACCTTCTGTAGTGTTGGTTCTGCCAGCAGTCCAGTTGCCAACCACTCCTGTGACATAGGAATATACACCTAGTTTACTGAGTGTAGTTGACACAGTATGGGTGATGGTGTCCTAAGACCTGGCAAGGTCATGATATGCTGTGTGAATCAACCTTACTGTCATCTACATCTGTACTGAGTACATATAAGTTGATCACAGTTCATGGCCTTAGAGACCAGACTCTGCAGGGTAGTAGTGCACTATTTCCCATTATCAATTGTGTCTCCCCTTTGTGGGGTGTGATAACTGTTGCTGTGCACCATTCAGTGTGTACACAGCCTGACATGGAGCTATGATTGAACATGACAATGTGTATGAGGAGAGCAAATTGTTCTTATATTTGTGTGGGATACACCCTGAGATGTTGACAGGTCCCATGAAAGCTGTATGTATGGCTTTAGAGTGCAGCTTGTACCTGCATAGTTGTTACAGGGGCTCTGTAATATACATGGATATATAAATATGTGTACCTGTTGGGGGGGAGGTGGGAGTGGGTTTAGGTTCTCCAAGACCCTATTTGGATGAACAGGTGCTATTTCTGTAGGTGCAGTACTTCCCATGCCATAATGCTGTGCAGCATGGCAGGTCTTGTCATTGCCATTACGATTAATGACACAGCTATAGAATGCTCTGTGCTTGGCCTCATATGTGGCTGATTAGTTTCACAGTAGCTTTGTGTGGTTTTATATGGTGTATCTGCATCTTACTGAGGCTGACCAGGGATCACTTATACTCATGTGTGTTCACTCCTGCAACAGTTACTACCTTTTGTGGTACAGTTTAAAGCATGGTACCACCAGTTTGCTTTCTTGTTTGTGCTTGGTTGAATCTTGGTTCTGTTTCAATGGCACAATCACTGCACGTATGTGACTGCTTAAGGTTAATTTGTATATGATTTAGCATTTGCACATGCATTGTCCATCTGCATGGGTGCCATGATAGTCACCACTTTGCTCTTACGAAGCATAACATTGGCTTTGGAGATGGACTATGTGTAGCATACTGTTAGCCCTGTTTGTGTGACTATTGCGGTCCAGGTCATTGGGGTTGATGGAATCCAACATGCATTGAGCGCAGGTGTTGGTACATGAGGAGTCTTCCCAGCTCGTAATGGAATAGTTGAGAGTAGCTATTATTATGGTTTTCTGTCTCAAACCTAATCTTCCCCATTACAGCACATTATGACAGTTGGGAATTCTGCGGCATGGTGGGTGATCTGTCGCAAGGTGCAATTTGGATTGCACTTTGGCACAAAAGTAGTTGCTCAGCATAATGCATCTGAAGTTATGCAAGTGCAACCAATGTGGGGCTGTACATATCCTTCAGGAATATGGACACACCTGCAGCCTGTATGTTCCAGTAAAGGATAATGGGAAAGAGGTGAGGTATGTGTTATAACATGGTCATGCAGGTGTGCTCTCCGGAGCATTGAACCATGTCTCAGCCACTGCACAGATATGTTCTCCATGTTAGGGATTGACATATGTGAGTTCATATAGTGTTTCTGACATGTATCCTTGTGCAGCAAGACCCGCAGTTTATTGCTTGGCTGTCCCTGTAACAGCAGTGGACTTTCACTTGAACTGTGCATGATGAAGGCACTATAGAGAAAGCATAAGCCCTAGTCAGTATCCAGATTCCCAGGGGTGACAGGTGCAGGCCCAGTCAGGCAAAGCATTATGGTCTGTCAACCATGTTATCCCAGGCAGACAGATACTGTTTTCCCTTTGAATTGCACCACTACATTAGACAATTGTGGAATACAGTCCTTTTGTCCCTGTACTGCAGTATCATTCTGGCCAATGGCAGAATGCTACCCAGGCCTTGGGACATACCTGCATGGGCTACAAGACTTGACAGTTCC
Source organism: Protopterus annectens (assembly GCF_019279795.1). Taxonomy (NCBI): domain Eukaryota; kingdom Metazoa; phylum Chordata; order Ceratodontiformes; family Protopteridae; genus Protopterus; species Protopterus annectens. The sequence continues at coordinate 1,154,208,355 of NC_056743.1, read as the reverse complement.
TACATGTGTTTCCATGCAGTCCAGGCTACTGCATCACAGGTCGTGCACAACAACATGGAATATGCCAGAGCTATATGTATAGTTCAAAAGGTGGTCTGAGTGTATGGGTATGTGGCTAATCATGGCAGACAGGCAGCTGACAGTACGTATGCCCCCGTATAAGTTGGTGTGTAACATAGTGCTAGAATTTGCATTCAGAAATGAGTACTGTTGGGCATGTTTCTGGCCACGTCTTCTGAGGTGTGGCACAATTATGCAAACTATGTCATACAGTTTGTGTATTTCGTTGTCTGTCTATACCAACTTGGGAGGTCACTTGTTTGGCCAGATACTTAGAAGCGTCTGTGAAGGTGTGTGATTTCTGGTAGTGTGTGTGTGGGTGTCCTTACTGTGTTCTGGTAAGGGTATGTGTTGGTTGTGATGATGAGATGCATGTGTTAACCTACAACTCATGACTATCCAGTCCAGTCATGGCTGTAGACTGGACTGCCTTCCAGCTTACCCCTGTAGCTGCATCCCAGAGAATGTGTAGGGTGTGGTGTTAGGTAGGTTTGGCAGTGTACATGGCATAGAGTTTACATTCCCCCAGGATGGCCACATACACAAAGCTGACATTAGTAAACACCAGTAGCTGGCTAGTGGACATGCCTGTATGAGCATTCAGTAGTACAAGTACCAAGTACTGTATTTAGTTTACTTGTTGCTTATGAAGATGTTTTAGACAGTGATGCTCACATGTAAATGTTTGTGTTATGGACGTGACAACACTGGCTATTACAGAAACATTGTAGCTACCTTTAGCAGCAATCCTCCTCTGAGGAGCACATCACATCCTGATAGTTGATTACAGATGATGCAAGTGTCTACAGGTCTGTTTCCTTTTCTGGGTATATACTCACATATCCTCCAGGACCATGAGCTCTGTTGGGCACAGACACCCACTCCCCAAACAGAGTCATGTATCAATAGACTGCTGCCACTATCAACATGATCAGGATATAATCAGATAGTGTAAGCCATCACTTATGAAGCGGCTATTATACATGGGCAGCAGTCTCCTACATCTTACACCCCTACTGCAGACATTACACTGGAGTTAAAGATGATATGCAACCTGTTTCATTACCAGTACTTTGCACTACCTTACATACAGTATGTGCAAGTGGCTGTTAGGTTGGCAATGAGAGTTTAGGCTACACAAACGTGGTAGTTCAACCAGTGTGTGTCTACTCTCAATATCCACTCTATGTAGGTGTGCACATAGCCATTTGACCCAGCCCTGTAACAAGGGTCACTACACATTTGCATAACATGTACACATGCACAGCTGTTATTGCTTGCAAACAATACTAAAAAGGTCCAGCCCTGTAACAAGGGTCACTACACATTTGCACAACATGTACACATGCATAGCTGTTATTTCTTGCAAATGATACTAGAGAGGTGGATATTACATGTGTTATGTGCATGGATAGTTACTTAGCTCTTCCAATTATCTTTGCTATCATGCTGCTAAACTGTCAGATGAATACAAGTGATATGTATCCTGTTATTGAGTATTGTAATTGCCAAAAGACATAACTATTGTTTGCATAACATAACAGAAATGCTATGTAGAATGGAATACAGATCTGTCTAAAATACTGTACACTACACAGTTATTGGCACAATATCCCACAATGCAAACCATATTTGCACAGTAAGCCCACCTTTGACATGTTCATCTTACTTATACACCCATTCATATGTCTACTGTTACAATATATCGACATATGCTATACTCTGTTATAGCACATACTTGTTGGACCAACCCTGACACTGACAGTGGCTGGAAGCGACTTGGCGAGTCCCAAGCCCATATATATCATACCTTGTGGTGTATGAGGAGTTTGCCTTGTGACATATAGCAGTACACACACAGAATACTACAAGCATTACTACTGCTCAACAATACATCGCTACAAGATAGCTATTTCCACTATATGCATTGATTACACTAATTCTTACAGAACAGGTACTACATACACAGACATACTAAATGTTATACATACCTTCTTAGTAATTGGAGGTGTTATTGACTAGTATAATACTCGTTTTCGTTTTGTGTTTCAGTATTTTGTACTGTTCTACAGGTAGATACAGATGGTTTGAATGTGTGACAAAGCAACCTTTTATAGTTACAGATCAGTAACATGTGGTGCTGCGGTAGTGTTGTCGCCTCACAGTAAGACGTTGTCCTGTTCGATTCTCAGCTAGAGCGTCTTCTGTGTGGAGACAAGCGTGAATGGGCACATCTTCGTTGAAGGTTGTGCGTCAGGGCTGGCTACTCGGCAAGTAAAAATCTACTGCCAATCATTAGCGGACCGGAGTTCCGCTGTGGCGACCCCTAACCAGGAAAAGCCGAAAGACACATCAGTAACATGTGCCATCCCAATAACCAATTGGTGTTCCTAAGTAGTTACCTACAAATCAGCTGCGCTGCTACTGCCTTAGCCAATACCATGGCAACAGTGGAGTAAAATTGAGTACTCCACTTGGGCGTTGTCCCTTTGCCTTACTTGTGAGGAATACAGCCTGGATGTATTGTTTGAAATTTATTGCAACAGCTGTATGGAGACAAACACTAATATACTGTGTGTAATGCCTAGAGAATTTGGTCTAAATGTGAGTACTGCTGTTATATTTCTGAACATTGCTACTTGTGCAGGGTTTGTCTGTACCTAATACTTCTGCATATGTTTCACTCTGGCCAGGATGTTTGACCAGCTCAAGGCTGCATAGCTATGCATATAATGTTAGGGGGTTTACAGTGTGCTTACCAGACATCTTTAGTCTGGTGTTAATGTGTATCATACTGTGCTGATAATCAGTAATCGGTAACACTTCCTGGTGTACGAACCTTTCAACCCTCTGAAATGGGATTAGTTCATACAAACCCTGTAACATCAGCAGCTGTTCCATTGTATAACAGCAACTATTTCACATAGGGCCATGTTAGTGTGTCTGTGTCCAGGTATGTTAAGGTTTCAGCAGATGTCGTACATAGGTTCATAGGCAAGTACTACGCTATCTGCCCATGAGCATTTATAAGCCTAGCCACAGAGTGATGGCTTTCACCGCCCCATTAGATTAGTAACCTGGGCCTCTGTCAACAGGGCTCCTGAAGTGATTCCAGGGTAGAACTTACGATTACCCATCCACTCATAAAGATTTCTCTTGAAGAGGGTCAGAGAGGAGCTCTGTCGAATATGGATTGGGATTCTATTCCAGAGTGAGGGGAGTCGCTGGGACAGGAATCTATCCCTCCAGCATGTCCTGTTTATTGTTGTACATAGGTTCAAGTCGCTAGAATGAGTGGTTCTGAGGGATCTCATTTTTTAAGGTGAAGTAGTTGAATAATTGGTTATGGTATGACAGTATGTATTGATGTAATTATTTTGCATGTGGGGGAGATGTTGGTGGGTGTACATAGCAGATGCAGGTGTGTAGGAACCACTTTTATACATCTTCTATAAGTGTGTGGGGGTTCTTTCCCTATCTGAACACCTATCCCTTAGTGGACTAATACTATGGTAATTGAAGGCTGATTCATTAAGGCACTATTAAATGCTTCCTGTGTAGCATGCAGGTACTGTTAGTCCTTGAATCCTTTTGGCAATACATCAGAATGCAATAAAGTTTTGCTAAATGAAAGCTGTCTGTATATTTCTGTCATTGATATTTTCAGTCATTGCAGTTGTGTTGGTGACTGTGTCCATAGAACATATTTGTAATAGTGTATTGGCATATACTCTTCAAATGTTATGTTCATATTGTTGGGGGGGGGGCGGAATGTGTGATTGCTATGGTCCATATTATACTTCGATATGAACACTTCAGATGCCGTCTACACATATATATATATATATATATATATATATATATATATATATATACATACATACATACATACACACACGTGTGTGTGTGTGTGTGTGTATGTATATAGATATAATATAGAATATATATTATTGCATATGTTTATCTGTACCTCCATAGATGTGTAGATGTTTTTAACCTAGCTATAGATCTACATATATATGTAGATCTCTATATAATCTCTCTCTCTCTCTCTCTATATATATATATATATATATATATATATATATATATATATATATATATATATATATATATATATATATATATATATATATATATATATACATATATATATATATATATATACATATATATATACATATATATATATATACACACATATACATATATATATATATATACACATATATATATATATATATATATACACACACATATATACACACACACATATATATAGATATGAGCATACACCTTTCACTGGGTACATGGCGCGGGTTGTCCTATTTCCACACATTACTCTCTTTTGTGTTTTCACCTGTCTGCATACACAACTGGCATAGATACATCTCAGGTAGCTTAGTGGTAGGTTACTCTGAGGATGGAGTACATGGTTGCAGGTTCTAATCCCGGAAGGTGTTATTATTTTACCTCTCAGAGTAGGCACTGGTAGGAAAAGTGTGAATAACACACATTTAAGCGGTTGTAAGCAGGTTTGCCCGTGGTCTGATGACATTAAGCAAAGGTTAAACCTGTGAAGCACTTCTCCATTTAACCATGTTTAAGCTCTGCTTACCATCGCGTAAACCTGCTTACAACTGCTTAAAATTGCTTTAATCCACCTGCATCCAACAGCCCTTATTCTGGCCCTCAAAATAACTTAACAGTCCTGGCAGGTCTTGAACCCAGGACCATGAACACCACAGTCACTGACTTTACCACTAAGGTATCTGAGAGATGTACAAATGTTATGGTGTTTAGAATATACATTTTACTCCGGCATTCCTCACTACTGAAAACAAATGTGACAGTCAGTTGGTGTACATATGTCTGATAAATGTTAATGTTCATGTTTGTGAAATTAGGTGTTGCAATGTGACATGACAGGGTGTATTATGGATGAGAAAGGTTCTTGTTTTGTGCCATTTTTATATTGTCCCCATACTCCATGTATACCCCTCCAGTTCACTTACTGAACAGCTGACCCAGACTCTCCTTGATGCATAATTTCATTACCCATTATTCCTCCCCCACCCCAATCTTAACATATACAACAACCATCCCTTCTATGGTGAATTAGGTTAATATTAATAGTTATAAAACCAGAGCTGCATGTGTTTTGTGTACACTTCAATTCCTTTGGATTGCTTCAGTGTCACGAAGTGTGTTCATAGATGTTTATATATATGGCTATTGATGTAACTGTATATATCTTTATATTTATATCTATGTGCAGACATCACTGACATGTATATATTTTGTATTAATTTGTAACAGTTGTACATATTTAGACTTGTATGTGTTGGTTCACAAACTACAGTACATTACAATGTACTGTACATATGTACACAAAGTGACTGCCCCATTTGTGGTCATTACTGTGGAATGCATATGGTATAAGGTGTAGTGTAAAGACCGTGAAACATGTATACACCTCAGATGGCTTAGTGGTAAGTCCCATTACTATAGTGTGCATTGTCCTGGGTTCAACACCTGCAATGCTTTAAAAATGTTTTTTACTCCAGAATAAGGCTCATTTAAGCAGCTGTAAGCATGTTTAAAAGTGTTTGTGTGACATTATAGCAGCGGTTTAACACATTTAAACAAACTTTGTAACGTATAACCTGTGAGCGCAAACACTGCCACATCCGCTAACTACTCAGGATGTATACATGTCAGTGAAGTAACATCTCACTATGTGCTGACATAACATTACATTCTCTGTTGACTGTACTCTCCAGCACACATGGGTTTATATGGGTGTTTCAAATGTTTATTATACAGACGATTACTACCTATATATGCAAGCTGTGGTTAAGGTATACTTTTTAACATGATAAACATCCCTGACTTTATTGGGATTTGGACCTCGAATGCACAGATACTATGCAGATGCTGTACTCATTACACTATTGACATTAACATTGCTTCCAACCATTTCCTATTTAGATGATTTCTATGTGTAAGCTGGGCTAAGCAAAGAGCGGAGGCACCCAAACCCACTGAGCTTCACTTACTCTTGAAATAAAAACATATAACACATTAAATGTGAGACAATAAATTACATTCCTAACTACATTAGGCATAGCCCCTCACTGACGCACTTCAAGGGAAACCTTGATGTGTGAATGGGTAACAGAATATACACCCCTGGGACCATGTGTCCCAGAACCATACAGCCAGGAGTTGGGGGAGCCCGTCCAGTTTGATAGCTGCAAAACCTGTTGGGGAAATTGAATGGTGCTGAATTGTCACATTAACATGCCCTCTTTAGATCAATAAGTGACCTTATCACCCTCCACCACCCCAGTCTTCAACAGCTTCTGGCAACTCTGCCTAGAATTGCTTCATTGGCTATGCTTGACAGAGGCTCAGTTACTTTATCAATGGTGCAGAGAAAGCCAACTCACTGTTGCTATGCTTCTAATTGCCCTTAGCCTACTACCTATCTGCCCATCTATGAACCTTTAAACTGCAGGCCATCACAGCCATAATATGTGAATAAACAGACTTTCAGATCACAATATACAGTGATAAATCACCATGCAGTCAGGAAACAGTTAAGTACAGCAAGAACATACAGAACACTGATATTTAATCACTCCAAAAGTTTAAGGCTTTCTATTACTTACCAGTAGGTTATCTACAGAAGAGATGAGAAACGAGCACAGATGGGAAACATGCATGCAACAATACCATACCGGCTTGTGTGTCAGCCTTAGGCTTTGGAATACTGGCCAAGGCTATTGGTGCCCCCATGGTGCCTTTTTTTTAGGAGAGTCTCAAAGGTGAATACCAGTTCCATAAACACAATAGCAGAATCAATGAGGGTTATGCTACTCAACACCAGGGGTTGTGAGCACAACATGCATGCACTCACAGCACTCCTCAGGATGGACAACTTCAACATCTGTGCATTAACTGAGACTTGTTTTAAGGCTCCTGAGAGCTTACCAGCACTACCAGACTACAACCCATACCACACATTTCGGCCACAGAACATGGACTGACACAGACACGGAGGGGGTGTATCCATATTCATCGGGGATAACTACACCTCCAGGTTAGTGAGGCAGCATGATACCTCTGAGATCATCCATGTGCAGCTAACATCAGCCACAACTGCAATGTAAACTGTGGCCTGCTACAGATCACCCTCCATGACCCATGACCACCACTCCACCTACCTGGAGACAGTGGAGAACATGACAGTCGTACCACACACCCTGGCATTGGTCGATGTCAACTACCCTACCATTAACTGGGAAACTTACTCAAGTACTCACTTCCAGGCCCAGCGCTTCTTGGAATTTATCACCTCATATGCCCTGTATCAGGTGGTAACCTCCCTAACGAGGGGTGGAAACATACTTGAAGTGGTCATCACCAACATGGATGACAGGTGCACCACAGCAGAGGTTAACCGGTCACCTGTTAGATCTGACCATGAACTATTCACTGTTTCTACACCCAACCATCTCCACCACCCACGGAAATCAGTGTATACCTTTCCTACAGCTAAATTTACACTATTGGGGTGGGGAGTTTTGCAGCCCCCATGCTAAGGGGAAACACTGCTCAAGATACAGACAGATTTACAAATGCAATCTATAAGCACCTACATGGATGTATGGATCGTGCCATCACTGGTAAACCAAGACTCACTCCTCCTAGACAAGGACACCAGTCTGGTGGACCCCTGCAATAAACAGGTTATACAACAGAAGTAGGACAGTGTTCCAGTCAAACAGCAAATCCCACAAAGGGCAGACATCTATGACCAGTATTAGTATGATACATAGGTCCCTCATGAAATCATCCAAGGCTAACATCAACAGGAAAATAGGCAAGGATTTGAAAGATAACCACAAAGCCTTCTTTGGCTATGTCAAGGATATAAGTGGTGACACACAGATTTGCACTGTGCCGGTGAAATATAGCACAAAATATGCTGACCCTACTGATATCACCAACATCCTTGCAGATACATTCAGTGCATACTTCACCCCCTAAACAGCCCACAACAATACCCGAAAGGTACAGTATCCCACACATCAGACACACAGGTGGAAATGGCTCTAACAGCAGAACACAGCATTAATGGAGACAGATGTTGTCCCAGACTGCATCTTGCAAACACTACAAGATAACCTGACCCCCCCACCTAATTAAGCTTTTCAACCTCAGCCTCTCCACAGGCTACATACCCATACAATGGCATGTGGCAATGGTTATTCCACTCCACCAAGGTGGAATCACAACTGCCCATGGTAACTACCACCCCATAAGCCTGACATTAGATGAGAGGAGAGGTGGTTCACACATACTACCTGGACCTCGCCAAGGCTATTGACACCATGCCCCACTCAAGTATTATTGATAAACACACCAGCCTGTACATACACCCATACATCACAGGTTGGGTTGCCAACGGGCTTACACACAGAACCCATATGGTACGACTAGCGGTCTCCAGGTCCAACTCTTGACCAGTCACGACTGGTGTCCCACAGGAATCAGTCCTGGCAACCCTACTGTTTGGCATATACTTCTCAGAGGTACAGGCAAACATAGGTGGACTACGGCAGACCATGTTTGGCAATGACTGCGAACTGGGAGCCATAACTGACAGTCCAGCTGACACAGACATCCCTCAAGGGGCCTCACAGAGACTGACACAGGGTGTCAAAGTCATGGCCTCCAGCTATGTGCCACTAACTGCATGGTCATTCCATTGTGGAATATTAAGCACCCACATATTAATACATTAGTGGCAGCAACTTTAATACAGATGAGGTAATAGGGTATCTGGGGACTAAGGTAGAAAGTGATCTCTCCTTTGACGATCATATCTCCAGAGTAGTTAGGACATACTTCTATGTAGGCCATCTGATTACTAAAGGGTTCCCAGCTAGACATACTGGGGTTATAGTGCCCCTTTACTCATTGCTCATCAGTCCCATCATAGGGTATAATAACCCGTTTGGGATGTACCTCAGAAGACACTTCCCAACAGCTGGAAGGTCCACAAATGTACCTCACCAAGGGGATTACTGGCCTCAAACATATGCCCTATGCAGCCAGACTGAATAAACTCCTGCTTTACTCAGTGGCATCCTGTTTACTCAGAGATGATCTCTGCTGGCCAACTCAGCCATGTCGAACTCAGGCTTAATGGATATGCTCCACCTATGGAAATTTCACAGTGAGCCACACACTGTAGTGAGCTGAACCTTGCCACAACAACAACTGGAAGATGCTGGAGGGACGGATTCCTGTCACAGACACTCTCCATACTTTGGAACAACATCCCTAATTACATTATACAGAGCCCCTCACTAACACTCTTCAAGAGAATCCTTGAAGAGTGGATGGGGAAAGTACAGTTGTGTACACTTACCATAAATGTAGATGTTTGAGTGTATTCACTGTTGCAGTCATTACATTTGGTTTATCTACTTTGTAGTAGCCCTCAGTCGGCCTGATTAACAAAGTCTTGGGACCTGACGTCATGGAAAAAGGGACAGCAACCGATGCAGGACATGTCGGGGTAGAAAACATGCAGCCGACGCCATTACATCAGTTTTTCTTGCCCCAGATGTCAGGTGCCCCCTAATGGGAAGCAATTCAATCTATAATACAAGGATATACCTCCAACAAAAAAGCAAATACACCAAAAAGCTTTCTGAGCATAGTAAGTGAGAGTAGAGGCATAGCCAAAAGAAGAAAGGGGGATGGCGGGAGGGTAACCAGGACTGCAACAGTGAATACACTCAAACATCTACATTTATGGTAAATCTACACAACTGTACTATGTTCTTTGTGTTTCACTGTTGCAGTCATTACATTTGGGTAGATTCCCAAAGCTAAGGTTGGGTGGAGGAATTTAAATAGAATTAGGACCAGCTATAAGGTCCTGCAAGACTGCAGAGGCAAAACCAGCTCTAGATTTACAGAAAATTGGCAAATAATGCTTGGTGAAAGTCTGTACAGAACTCCCAGTAGCAGCTTCTAGGATGTCCCTCGTAGGGACACCCCTGAGAAAGGCTGCAGAGGTAGATGCAGCCCTGGTTGAATGGGGTCTGATGCCCTGTGAGATGGTGCTTATAGCAGAAATGAATGCAGTGGCCTATCCATTTTGAAATGGTTTGCTTTGAAATCGCTTTCCCCTCTGTCCCTGCCGCAAATGCCACCAGCAGCTGTTCAGATTTCCTTTGAGGTTTAGTCCTGTCCAAGTAGAATCTAAGTTATCTGTGCACATTAAAGGAGTGCAGTATCTATTCCCCTTTGTTCTGAAGATTAGGAAAGAAAGTAAGCAAATGAATGGACTGATTAAGAGCCACACTGGATACCACCTTGGGCATGAAGGAGGGATTGGTTCTGAGGGACACCCTGTCCACATGAAAGATGATGAAAGGCTCCACTGCCATAAGGGCCTGTAATTGAGATACCAGTCTTGCAGAAGTGATTGCTAAAAGGAAAGCTATTTTCCAGGAAAGGAATTTTAAATCTGCAGTAGCAGCTAGCTCAAAAGGAGGAAGAGTGAGTTTCTCCAAAACAAAGTTAAGGTCCCAGGCAGGAGTTGTTGCACTCTTGGGTGGCCTTATATTTTTGGCCCCTCTGAGGAACTGCTTGAGCAGTGGGTGAGAGAAGAGGGGAGGCTCTGTGTTCTAATGAGCTGAAATAGCGGAGGCATGGATTTTGGAGGAGGAAAAGGACAGGCCCTTATGAAGCATGTCAGTCAAATATTGTAAAATTGGAGGTAAATTGGGCACTGCTGCACTCATCCCTTGAGATTGGTTCCAGGTAAAAAATCTTTTCCATTTTGCAGCATAAGATTTTCTAGTACTAGGTCTCCTAGCCTCTAAAATGATATCCATCACTGATTTGCTGAGGGATGGTGAAGGAGAGATTAGATAATTAGCCAGGCTGTTAGTTTCAGGGTTTGCAGCTGAGGGTGCAGAATCTGATTCTCCTGCTGAGACAACAGGGAAGGAGTCTAAGGCAGGTGCCATGGGGCCAAGTGTGACACACTGCACCGGAGGGGGTACCAGTGTTGTTGTGGCCAGTCAGATGCAATTAAGTTCATCCTTGGCTTCTCCTGTTTGATCTTTAGTAGTACATTGGAGAGCAGAGGCAGAGGAGGAAAGGCATAAACTGACAGGTCTATATCTGGGCTCCCACATTTGCTTGTCAACATGTTGAAAATCCTTGGTTCCAGTTTCCACTTGTGTGGGTCCATAAGGTTTCTGCTTAGACCATCTGCCAGTGTATTAAGTTTTCCTGGCAGGAATTGAGCTTGTAGATTCACTTGGTAGCTCAAGGCTGTGTTTCACAATGCCATGGCTAGTCTGCAGAGGGGGTAAGAATAGGTACCCCCTGCTTGTTTATGTATCACATGACTGTGGTGTTGTCCATCTTTACCATTAGTTGTCCTGGAAGAATGTGGTCCTTGAAGGCTGCCAGAGCATTCTGTACAGCTAACATTTCCTTCATATTTATGTGTAGGTGCATTTGAGTTGGGTTCCATTTGCCCTTAATGCACTTCCCTTCCAGGTGAGGCCCCCATGCATAGTCTGATGAGTCTGTTGTCAAGGTTTGGGCGGCAGGAGGTAGTGTGAATGGTAGTCCCTTGTTTTGGTGGCAGGCCTCTGCCCACCAAAGGAACTCTAGGTGTAGGCAAGGTATGATAGGAATCATTGCTTCTAGATCCTGTGAATGTTGACACCATAGGCTTTTGAGATACCATTGCAGTTTCCTCATATGCAGTCTTGCATATGGAATTAGAAGAATGCAGGAGGCCATGAACCCCAAGCCTTGCAGTATTTGCCTTGCAGATAACTGGGCTTTTGTGGCCACTTGTTTGAAGTAGGTTGTCAAAATAATCCGTTTCTCTGGTGTGAGGAAAGCCATCTGGGGAGTTGTATTCAAGCTTACTTCCAGGAATATAATTTGTTGACAGGGTACCAGGTGTGATTTCTTTTCATTTATGGTGTACCCCAGACAAGTCAGTACCCTTTGAACAAAGGCCAGATGATTCAAAAGTATGTCCTGGCTTTCTGCCTGAATTAGATAATCGTCCTGGTATGGGTATATTTGAATATTTCTTTGCCTGAAAAATGCAATGAATGGAACTAGGCACTTTGTGAATACCCTGGGCGCAGTAGATAAGCCAAAGGGCAGTGCAGAGAACTGATTATGCATGTAGCCTGCTTTGAAGCATAGGTATCTTCTGCAAGACTCCCTGACAGGGATGTGCAAGTATGCTTCTTTTAAGTCTAGTGTTGCCAGCCATGCATATTTGCCTAACATAGGAAGCAGCTGGTGAAGAGTCAGCATCTTGAATTTTGGAATCACCAGAAAGGTATTTAGAGTAGAAAGGTCCAGGATAGGACGCCATGTCAATACATTCAGGGTACCAGGAAGAGTCTTGAATAGAAACAGTGTCCCTTTTCCTGTTCTGGTACCAACTGAATAGCCCCCATGCTTAAAAGAAATAGTTCTTTATTTTGGGCCTCTGCCCACTGATTTGGGGGTAGATCTGGCCAGCCGCTTGGTGTTGGTAAGGTGTGGAAGTGAAATCTGTATCCTTGGGACACTATATTTAAAACCCATTTGTCCTGGGTAATGAGTTCCCAGTTTTTGGCATGCAGACCAATATTTCCACCTAAAGGTGCATTCAGTTGGGAAGTGCTTGGACATTTTAAAAGCAAGTCATAGAGACAGTTTTCCATAGGGGGAGTCTTAATACTCCCAGATTTGGGTGTGGAAGCACCCCACTGTTTAGTCTTGTGTGTCCCCTGGGACTGAAACCTGGGGTTTCTGCTGTGTCTGGGTTTGGCTTGAGAAGACCTGGAAGGTGCTGGAAAGGACCAATTCTTAGAGGGCCAGTGCCTACTAAATCTAGGAGGCTGAACATGTAAGAAATGTTTAACAGTTTGCATTGATTTAGCTTTATCTTCCATCTTTTTAAGAACTTCCTCAGCCTTGTTGCCAAACAGGCAATCCTGATTTAAGGGAGCATCCAGCAATTTAGCTTTAACATGATTAGGCAAAGACTGTTCCTTAAGCCAAGCATGCCTTCTGAGCACAGACCCAGTAACAGGAGCCCTGCAAGAGGCCTCTAATGAATCAAATCCACATTGCAAAGTATGTTTTCCAACCTGTTCAGCAGAATGCATTAAATCCTGTAATTCTTTATTTTCCACACAGTCAGGAATCAACATAATTTTCTGTTTAAGCAATTCAATAACATGTTGCTGATACTTTAACATATGAAACTGACAGTTTAAAGCCCTAATGGCCAAGGTTGCAGAAATTTAAACCTTCTTACCCCATCTTTCCAGCACCCTGGAATCTCTATCAGAAGGGGTAGGATTTTTAGCAGTAGAAGCCTTAATGCCCTTGGGCCCCTGTGAAATAGTCTCTGGATCCGCAATAGGATTTTTAAAAAGGAACTTGTGTGATTCAGGGACCCTGTAATATCTGTCAGGTTTTCTGTAAGCAGGAGGCAAGGAATTAGGGCCCAAACTAGACTCCAAAAAGGCATCATCAACAATGTCCATTACAGGAGGAATAGCTAAAGGCCTATGCTGAGGCAGGAGTAAGAAATCCCTAAGCCTCTTTTTTGAATCAGAAACATCCTGGCTTTCCCAGTAGAAATGCTCCCTTAGAGTATGTAAGGTTTCACCAAAAGAAAAATCATCTGGAGGAGAAGCAGAGGGAACAGAGTTCTCTGCATCAGAATGCTCATAAGTAGATAAGGGCAAATCCAGATAATTAGAATCAGAAAAAGCAAAATTCTGGTCAGAAGATTCATAAACAACTTCAGTCCTAGGCCTCTTAGAAGGGGGGGGGGTGGTGGCTTCCCCTGATTAGAGTTATTAGGTCTTCAGCCATTCTTATTTGTTTTATAGGCATAGAGGCCTGAGCATGCAGTCTGGGCGTCATTTTTTTAGGCATGGTTTGAGATTTAGGCCTATGTGAAGAAGGAGGCATTGGTTTAATATGCAAGTCCATAGGCCTGAATACACCTTCAGAAGCTGGTGCCTGCACAGCGGCTCCAGACTCATCCAAGGTAGAGATATCCGCGGGTTCCATAGTTGAAGCATCTTGCGGCATACTGGACTCTGAATGGGTCTCAGTAGAGGCCTGCCAATCAGAAGTAGTAGGTATCAGTGGCTGTGAAAGCACCTCAGAATACAGGCGAACTGGTTACTGGCTTAGGAGAAGTGTCATCGGCAGTTTTGGACCTCACTGGCCTGTCTCTGTCTTTATCTTTGCATTTTTTCAGAAACCCTGTAGTCAGACGGCTAACCGACGGCATTTCTGGATAATTAAACTGAGAACCGAAATATTTAGAGGCGGCAGATAGTGCGCTGATTAAATAAAGCACAAAACCGACAGCAAGGTACATCGTGGTCAGGGCCTAGACAAGGAATACAGTACAAATTAAAATCTTTATGAGGTATTTGCTTTCCACAAGTAATGCAATTATTAACTTTTACTGACAACGGAAAGGAGCACGAAAAAGTTTCCCCAGTGGGATACTTAGCTTTAGATGAAGACTTTGGTTCTGAAACTTGAAAACAAAAATTTCAGGAGTCGGACGACTGGCACTTGCAAACTGCTTCTGCTTTGGGAACCGCACGGCAAGAAAGACTGATGTAATGGCATAGGCTGCATGTTTTATACCCCTGACGACATAGAAGAAGGGACAGCAACCGATGCAGGACCCAAGACTTTGTTAATCAGGCCGACTGAGGGCTACTGCAAAGCAGATAACCCAAATGTAATGACTGCAACAGTGAAACATGAAGAACATCAGTAGATACACCACAGGGATCCTGCTATTGGCTCTGCTCAACAGAGGGACAGTTAATGAATCAATGGGGTGGCAAAAGCTGACACATTTTGGCTAGGCTTATGAATGGCCTCTGGCAGTTGGCCAAGTAACTACCTATGAACCTATACATACGGTATCAGCACATACTGATAGCTTAATTTATTGTTCAGGTGTTGACTTACCTTGTGCCAATGGCAGTTGTGTGTGCAATAGTCGAGGGCTGCCTATGTTGGATGCACACAGTAGACTGCCTATACATGACAACTTACAGGTAGTCTTGTGCGTGTGCCATCCATATTTACTGTGTGTGCAGGTGGAGAAAGGTGTCAGTCCCTAGGTGCCTACACTGTCACTGTGTGTGCTATATGTTCCCTTCTTGCCAAGGCATGGACATACTGGGCATGCTTCCATCTGCCTTCTGGGTCTGGCTCAGGTTGTTCATGGTCTGAGTACCTCTGTGCCTGTGGAGCCCTTGGCAATGGTGGTGGGCTGTGAGGGTCTTCACCATTCTGTCCTTGCTGCAGCTGTTTCCACAGGATCATATTGTGTAACATGGCACATGTGGGCACACGTGCCTGGAGAGTACTGCAAGGCTCCAGCAGATATGTCCAAGCAACAGAACCGTGATTTCAGTATCACAAACACACGTTCTATGATGATTCTGGTTTGTGCATGTGCCTCATTATAGCATTCCTGCATGGGTGTGTGCGCATTTCTGATGGGAGTCATCATCCACGGTTCCAGTGCATAGCCAGCATCTCCCACCAGGTGGCCATTTGGGATGTCCCCCCTTGCAAATACCTGATACAGCTGTGAGGCATGTCAGATGTGGGAGTCATGATAGTGCCAGCACACACATCCATGATAATTCCCTGGGCATTGCACATGACCTGGCAGTTGATGGAGGGGTATCCCTTGCGGTTTATGTAGCACCTACCCTGCTCACCAGGTGGTGGCGATGTGTATGTGCATGCAGTCTATTGCACTCAGTACCTCCAGGTATTCTGTCACATGGTCGAAGAGACTCATATTTGCTAGCCAACTCCTCCTGCGTTCGGGGGAAGTATATGTGCTCATTGGCATGTGTTAACATGGCATCCAGGAAGTGGTGTAGTACCCTGGATGCTGATGACTGTGAGATCCCCATAATATCCCCAGTTGGTCTTTGAAAGGTACCTGTAGCTAGTATTCTCAGGCTTACACATACCTTCATATCCACTGGGATGGGTTCCCCTCTGTTTTTTCTGGCTCTGAGGCATGGCTGGCACAGCTCCACAAGTTGCTGTAGGATGTCCCTGTCCACCCTGTAACATTCTACTATCTCCAGATCATGTAGCCCCTGGTAGGTTACCCTGGGTCTGAACACTCTACTCCTCCTTTGGTGCCTGAGGTGGTTTTGTGCATCATCCTCCACACCACCTTCAGTCTCCAACACATGCTAGTGGATCAAAGCTATGGCAGCCCCTAACATGTACATACTAAAAGTTCCTCATCTGTTTACACCACTGGTGCAGAGTGTATGGGAATACACAAATGTGTAATGAGGTGCTTTCACACTTTATACTGTTGTGCTATGGATGCTGCTGATGTCATTGGGTGTGTATGAGCTATTCCAGCTGCAAAGTATCTTAATTATGGGTTTTACAATGAGTACTGCAAGTGTGGGCCCTTTACTGTGGAGTTATGCTTGCCTGCCTTGATTAATCTGTTGCCCTTTAATTCACTTTTAAACCTGGATCCCCTCCCATTATCAGGCATACATCCACCTGCAGTCTTTCTTGTTTTGTACTTTCCCTACCCAGTCATAGCAAAACGTGTCTTGTAGCTGATATACTGCAAATCGTCTTTGTTCTGCTTTGTGACACTTTACTGTTTTCTTTGCAGTACAACCCCTCCCCTTTCCTGTTCTGCAGGTAGCTGCTTGCAGCCTTGTTAGCTGTTGTCAAAGGCCCACTGTAGTTTCCTAGGTATTAATTAGTCATTTGTACTCCAATTTCCCTGATGCAGCATTTCCTTATTTCTTTCCTATATCCTTCCTGTTTCAGCTGCAGTGCGCGCAGCGCAAACCTGTTTACCAGGTTTCAGCACATTTTCATCTCCGTTCACATGCACACTCAGTTACCTTGTGTACTCTTAGCTAAGCAAAGCTATGGCCAGTTCAACACACCCCTATCCTGCAGCTTTGCCTAGCTAGGGGCAAACCGGTTTAGCAATGCTCCAATGTGCTTACAGCAATCGTGACACACCCCTCTCAATGTCATCTTTATCTCAAGGGCAGACCTCAGTGTTATAACGCTACACTGCGAGGTGCATCCTTACACCAGCGGGGAATCTGTGATTCACTATTACTCCTTTCATTTGCATGGCATTGTCTACTAACTCCTAGCTACCGTGCATAACACTGTCACAGCCCCTTAGCAACCCTTGCACCATAGTGTGGTTTAGCATGCCTGCCATTGACTATTATGGGGAAATCATGATATGTGTTAAATTGCAGTTTTATTCTATATTTTTATATTTTCCTTGCGATCCCCTTTGCGTGCCACTGCCCTGTGCTTCCACATCGCGATAGTGTGACTATATATATTAAAATGTTAATTTTATATTTTGTCCTTTTTTTATGCCAATGGTTGTATATTTAGCCATTGTCATATATTAACAATATAATGCGTGTGTTTGGTCGGCTGTCATGGCTCCAATTTTATGTTTGCAAAAATGTAAACCGTTTTTTACGGTTTACATTTCTGCATGCTTACACTACACCTGCACCACTTCCTGGATTGCTACATACCTTCATTTGCATGCTACACTGCTGCACATGGGGTAATTAGCATACAGGGTCGGGAGCTGTGCGGGCGTAGCATATGCAGGTAGTGCACGTGGGAACAACTCGTACCTGGATCTCTTACGGCCATATTTGGTGTTGGAATGCCAGCACTACGCCTTTACTTGGCCCAAGCTTCATGAATCCCAGGGAATGTCTCAGTCACCCCTTTGGAACAACCAATGTTGAAACATTCCAAAAGACTTGCAAAGAAATATGCAGCGAGCTCCAAGGGAACCCTTTTGCACCAGCAGTGAAGAAAAGCAAGAACAGATAGTGGCACAAACAGCAGAGTGATTCATCAGCAGAGTGATTCATCCTAAGAACACCTCCCCTGTCACTGATCATATTAATATTCTTGCATCTGACAACACAGTTATAGAAATAGTGCAGGAAACCATACTTCTAGGAGTTATCATTGACAATAAACTTTCATTGGACCCCCATATATAGCAACATACAAAGAAAACTCATCAAAATCTGGGACACATAGAAACAAACATTTCTTTACTGCAGCAACCAAAACTATCCTTGCAAAAACATTTTTACTTCCCTCCTTTCTTTATGGTGCCCCTATCATAAATCAAAACTTCTACCATAAGCAAGATGGAACAGTGCTACAACAAAGTTGCCAAGTTTGCCTCAAACTCTAAATTTCACATACACACACACCACTAAACCACTCCTAGAACTAAATCAGCTTGAACTCCCCAACCAGCTTGCCTTTATGCCGCTATCCACCTTGCACAACCTTGTTTTCAAGTCTACTGCCCGCCCTGCACTAGCTAATCTAGTCATGGCTTACACACTAAAATCGATCCCTACGATCAGAAGACAAAAATCTCTTGGCTATCTCAAAACCCACAAGAAAACCAGGTCACTCTTGTATTCATACCCTGTCTCTATACTTTGGAATTCACTACCTCTAGCTACCAGGTCTATGCCTGGCCTAACCCAGTCCAAAGCCTCTTTAAAAAATCTGGCTCTACTCCTGCATAAAGCCTGCCTGATGCTCAGCACTTCCTCTTCTTCCGAACTAGCCTCATCCTCCTCTTCTGTCACATTTCAATCCTTCACAGTCTGCAAGATCCTAAGGCTCTAACGTCTTCTCTGTTTCTACACCATATCCTTAAGCTACTGCTCAGGCTATAATGCTAATATTCTTTGCAACTCTCTCACTATCTTTCTGCATCACTAACTTTCTGGCTACTATTTTCCTAACTGAAACTAACATTCTATTTATTTCTTTTTTGTCATGTACTATAGCAGTCAGTCAGTGTCACATACTGCGCTACCGACATTTTTTTTTGGACACTACATGTATAGTGAGAGTGACTTATTGTCTACAATGTTTTTAACTATCTAGATGTGTAGTATATATTGTAACGGGTCTACTACTAATTACCGACACGACGATTCCCCGACGGAAAACTCCCCGACGCCAGATGACCGACATCACACAAACCCGACAACAAAACACCGAACACCATTACACGAACACCATTACACCGACACACGGAACGTAAACAACACGCGACACTACATAGCATACACACTAGCCCTGACCCAAACCCTAACCCTAAGGTCCGACACTATCGCACACTTCACCTACCTGCACCCTAACCCTAACTCACTTAACCCACCCCTAGCCCAAGCTCCGACACTAACGCACACATCACCTACCTGCACCCTAACCCTAACTCACTTAACCCACCCCTAGCCCAAGCTCCGACACTAACGCACACATCACCTACCTGCACCCTAACCCTAACTCACTTAACCCGTCCTAAACTACAGTCCCTCACTAGCACACACTTACCTTACCGAACCATACCTCCGACCACGACACACACTCACCTTTCCCACAGCCTAACCCGACATCCCACAATCTCGAGCACTTACCTGACCGCCCTAACTCCGCCACCATACACTTAGCGTCGCACATTCCCTTGTCGGTCTTTCCGCTGTCGGCAAATCACCCTGTCGGTACACTTACCTGTCGGTCATCTGGCGTCGGTGAGTTTTCCGTCGGGGAATCGTCATTTCGGGCATTAGTAGTAGACCCATTGTAACATCATGTAACAGTTTGTTCTTTCAACTTACTTTGTATAGTATTTCTAATGTGATTTGTACTGTATTGGATTTTACTGTATTTTTATTGTACTGTACATGGGGCTTTTATCCCTGGGCCTCTGCTAAAAATGGGTTCTGTAAACCCAGTCGGACCACCCTGGTGAAAAAATGTCAAATAAATAAATATAGCCCTATAATACACGAGCCTGGACCATATGGGGAATGAGCACATACAATTGTTCAGAAAGACAGTTGAAATACACTAACTATATGTTGCACATCATTTTAGATGCAGCCGACTTTAAAAAATGTACAGAAATTGGGATTTTTTTGGGCAGCATAGATGTATCCACATGCTAAGTTTTTGAACTCCAACCTTATTTGTAAGAATAGGATAAATATTAAAAATATTTTGGAAAGATCATTTCAATCTAGGAGCAATTTGGACTATAATACTTTTAAATGCAGGTGTTGTCAGCAATGGTCTTTATAAACAGAGTGTGGTGGAATTTTGGACGATATACACATGTAGGTAGGTGCGTGCGTAAATGGATATGCCTTCTGAAGGTAGGGCGTCGGGCTGACAACTCGGTACCGTAAAAATCCACTGCCAATCATTAGCGGACCGGAGTTGCACTGTGGCGACCCCTAACCAGGAAAAGCTGAAAGACATTACTATACAAAAATGGGGGATACCAGGTAGACATAACTGTAAAACTGATAAGATTGTGTATTTAGCAAGACGCTATTCTTGCACCACTTTTCTACATTGGGAAAATGCAGAATGCCCTGAATAAAAGAATACACAAACATAATTATACATACACACACACACATATATATATATATATATATATATATATATATATATATATATATATATATATATATATTAGGGGTTGCCACAGTGGATCACCTGTCTGCTCATGATTGGCAGTGGAGTTTTACAGTGTCGAGTTGCCAGCACGGCGCCCAACCTTCCACAGAAGGCACACACACACACTCACACCTAGGGCCAATTTAGAGTGTCCAATCCACCTGCAGCATGTCTTTGGGATGTGGGAGGAAACCGGAGCACCAGGAGGAAACCCAAGCAACCACAGGGAGGACATGCAGACTCCACACAGAAGGCACCCCAGCCGAGGATTGAACTAGAGAACCTCTTGCGTATATATATATATATATATATATATATATATATATATATATATCTTTATATATATATATATATATAAATAAAATTATATAAAATATAAATAAAATTCCGTATCCCCCCCCCCAAAAAAAAGATTGGGTCTTACACTATTCCCCAGCTGAAATACTCATTGAGGCTTATTATCAGGGGATGCCTTATTTACACCCCCCCCCATACAACAATCTACATTTATGCATTTATTTAATTTATTCATGTACACAAATTGACATTTATTTGGTACTTTTCTGTTATTGGTCAACAGTTCTAGGTAACATGTTAACAGTTGTGTGAGAATTCTACATAAACAGTGCAACAGACATTTCAACTTCAGAATATCTACACTGTGGTTTTCACAGTGCAATATTTCATGCTTAACGGAAAGTGCAGAAAAATCTCAATACATGTGTATTGGAGAAGGGGAATACACCAGGTAAATAACTGCCACTTTGAATGGTGATGCTTTCCTTATTCCTTACCCAAACCGTAAGAGAAAAATGACGGAAAGTCATAAAAATGAAGTCTGGGAACTAGTGGCCTTACTTTGTAATTACCCCGTGATAGTGAAATGTTACCTTAATACAATAAAGTCAAAAAACTGACAAGAGCTTGCTGGCAGCTGAAAGCAGAAGCAATCCATTCTGTTGCCACGATAACGAAAATGTTATTCACATACAGTCATGTCATCTTCTTCTCGAACATTGTCATAAGTTTCCAAACCCCAAATTCCGGCCTGAATTTCTCGCGACTCCATTTCCTTTAGAACCATTGGCCCCAATCTGTCATGCCTAGCAATAGAGCTCTCCTTAAATGAGCACTTCTTGTCCAAGTAGCCTATGGATTTCTCTCCATTCTATTTTCAATGTGGTCATTGAGCTCCACGCGCAAATGGTCCTTGAATGGCTTGTATATTCTTCTTCGTGCAAGGAATTTTTTCATGTCTTTAGCACGGTGAGTGCTGGCTGAATCCCAGACTAGAAGACCTCTTTCATCACCTCACAAAATAAGTGCCAGCATTACATCGACCCACTTCCTTACAACTGCTTGTG